>NC_084671.1:21010516-21242651 GCF_028389875.1 Rhea pennata | reverse complement strand
AAAGTTAAAATCCATAGATCCTTTTAAGTGCATACAAATAAGAACTGAATTTCAGTTCTCAGTCAGTTGCAGTTTCAGTTTATTGCTCTTCAGCAGTTCCGAACTCTTGTGCAAATTCTACCTAGCCAAATTCTTGGAGAATGGCTTTGCCATAGAAATCCGTACTAATCCAAGTGATCAGATGAACAGAACCATTTACTCTTATCTATTTGTAATTGGCTACTTGTTATTTTTCTACTAGCATAAATTTCAATCAGGCCCTAGCACTACCATAGCGGTAAGCCATCATTTGAGGTACCTCACCAAAGTCTATTTGTTTTGCCTTTGATTTTTCTTTTATTTTTAATAAGGTCTAAACACATACTTGAAAGTAAATATGAGCCCAAGGGGATTTCAGAATTTGAGCACAAATTAGCAAGGAGAAAGGTAATTTCAGAGCATAATCATAAAATATTATCTAGTGTTACAGAATGCTACTCTTTGAAAAAACTAAAGAAATGAGTTCTTGGTTTTTAATAAAATGAAACCATATATCTTTCAAGGAAAAATAATTTGCTGGAAATTGTCAATTTTTTTTTGTGGGAATGAAACACATTTTCATACCACATCCGCTTGCAGCAGTAAATAATGTTTCTGAGAAGTACTTGAATATTGTTAAGTCACAGACTAATCTTTTAGTCTTTTTAGATTATTTTTTTGTGTATTATGTATTTTTAATTCTACAGAAAAGCATCACTAATCACATAATTTTGTAAACACAAACAGAACCACAGTGGAAGGACGGATTAATTAGAGGAATTAGCTTTTATTTGCATCCTCGTGTTACTGCTCTTGCTAGAGTGTTTTGACAGATGCTGTAGCTTTACCGCTCTAGAGTGGAACGAGAAGGGAGGACTACTGAGAGCCCGGTTGCGTGGCGCTCACCTCTTACTTCGACAGTCTTCAGGGCAGTGCTGAGGCCGGCTGTATGCGGAGACCGAAGCAGCCAGTGTTGGGCACCGGGCACCTGCCAAGAGACAAAACATGCCCAGGCTGAGGCGGGCGCGCTGCTCACGGCTGGCCACTGCCTGGACTAGCGGAGCTCAGCTTGGGCGTACGGCCCTTCTCAGACCCATTCCTCAGCACGGGTTAGTCTGACCAGCCTGGTTTTCAGGATGTTTGCAGGCATCCCATAAAAATAAAGGCTCGCTGTTCCTGTAGTTACTGTGTTAAAGACACAAATTACCATTTGCACAGAGCAAGATGCAAGATACATTTACTTAGGTCACGTCATTATTCTTGTGTTTTTATCCTGCATAATGTTTCAGAACATTTTCAAAGCAGTAATATGTATAGAAGATACTCATGTAATCTCTCTTTTTCCAAAACTTTTATTTTTAAAATAAATTCTGCCTGTGACTGCTAAAGCAGCTGGGAGACCTACAGATAAGATATAACTACTTAATTAAATTCCAGTAAGATTTCCCCCAGAACAAAATCTTTCAAAGCATCTGAATTTTTACTATACATTCTTCCTCTCATACCTGTTTGCAAAGGAAAAAAAATCCTGCCCAAATTTGGCTTAGCTCCTCCAAGTCATTTACTGTAGTAGCACTCATTAGAGGCTTAACCTACTTTTACTAGAATCTGAGGGAAAATTCTCATTCATATAATCAGGAGTCTAAAAATTGTTTCCATTTCAGTATTGAAACAAAAAAAACACCTTGCAACTGTTTTCAGTTTTTAGGTAGTTTATGGCTTATCAGTCTTTAGAGCGAGTACCTCAGTTTGGTAAATGATAGAGATTTTTACTGGAAAAGAGTACCACTTTTTTGGATCTATTTTTAAATTATAATTCACATGTTAAATGTGAATTTATGGAGCAGTTCGGGTTTTAATTTTTTCCCTCATATTTGGTGCTAATGATAAATCCCTTTTTAATGAAGTTTTTAAATAAAACCAAATCTCATGTGGCTTTTTATCACCTATTTATTTTAGATCAAAATTCTTACTGTCCAGGACTCTGAGTATTAGGCAAAGTAAAAATGTCATATTAAAACTGTAGTTTTAATCCCAAGCCAATGGTTGTACCGTAATTTATTGTAGTAAAATTATAGTCACAAATAGTGATGATGTAACGCTATATTTCAACATGTTTTACAGCACCACAATGTTATTCTAGTGATTATACTGTAGTTGGAATAAATATTACTAAATTTGAGACAGATTTATTATGGTTTTAAACTTTGTTCTGTTCAGCCCAGGAAACAGAGGAATTACACAGTAACTCTTATTAACTTTAATGGGCATTAATTGCTTATCTGCCTTGCACACCCTGAGGAGTTTGTATCCCTCTGGCTGTCCAGTATTTTAGCACTTTTAAGGTTTCATTTGGGACTAGCCTGTGCAGAAGGAGGCAGCAAGCCAGGGAAGCATGTCATTTCCAAGTCCTTCCTCCGCCTCCACGGCTCTTGGGAAAAGGGCAGTTGGCAGTCACCGGGCAAAGGGACCTGGGCCAGAGTGTGCACGGCCCTTTTGCAGGCGCTGTGCTCAGCTGTGGGCACGGGACAAGCTCCGCACAGGCAGCATCTGCTTCTCCGTGCACAAGCAGATATTCGGGGGGCTACGCAGAGGACTTGAGGTGCTGAATAACCTCTTTTCTCCATATGGTCAGAGAGGGACAGGCTATAGTCTGACTCTTCAGTAAATTCTCTGTTACTGCTTTTCCTGCAAAAATAGTTTCAGGCTCGGAACAGGGAGATTATTACCAGTGGAATCTGAACGACTGTTGGAAAAAAAGTCAAAGCAGACTTTTTTGGTGAGGTGCTGAACTGCAAGGACAACGTGCAATGTCCTATTGACTGATCACTGCTTTCCTCAATTCTGACAATGATTGACACCACTCTAGGACTTTCAGGAAAACTATTTATAACATTTTCAGCTATCCCTAGAACAGCAGAGAAAACACCAAACTCTCAAGAGAATCTCTCCATAGATCCTGAGCTTAGTCCCACAGACTTATATGGCTCTGGTTGGTAGTGTCATGAGGCTACCAATAAACATTTGAATTTCTGATTTGCTTGACAGAATCACTAGTGAATAAATGCCTAAATCTTTCTTTCTTTTGTGCCAATACAAGTGAGCTTGTACTGGAATGGCTGAGAGAATTTAATTTGTGCATACATTGCAGTACTACTGCATTACAGGAATGGCTGTGTCTGCTCCTATATACACTTGCCTTTATTGTCATTATAAAATCAGTGTTTTAACTTCTGTTTCTACATTTACATCTTTTATCATTTGTAACTATCTCATAAAACAATCTCTGTTTTAAACAGAATCTACTGCAAGCTGGATATCTGATTAGAAAGTGTATCCTTTACCTTGTGCACGGTCAGCATCACTTAGAAGCAGCAGCATTGCTTAGAAGCAGCAGCTGATGAAGATGCTGGCTAGAACCTGGGCAGTATTTCTCTATTTGGAGTTAAATCTTCCAGTGCTTCCCAGGGCTTTGGGGCAATAGAAAGGGGAAAAGCAAAGGAAACAGTTCCAGTTTTTCAATTTGGAACCTGCTTTGCTGTAATTTTGAGACATGTTGTAAATCACAGGTAATTGATCATAATGAAAAAAATGCATTAATGAAAGTAATTGACAAAAGCCAGTCCACCTGTCAAAGAAGAGAAATCTTGAAAAGAAACGGCAGGCTTTGAAGGGCAAGGCTCAGTGTGGTGTAATCCCTACCATCTGTGTTCAGGCTGGTGCTATTCTCAGACTGTCATATGCACTCTCTTCTTTGAAAATAATAGACAAGGGGAAAAAAGCTTACTCAACAGGGAGGCTAAATGTAGTTAGGTTTATAGAAAATGAAAAAGCACCACTATATAAACTTAAGCTGACCCTTAATTTTCCTTCCCCTTGACCTACACACATCTACTTTCAAAACTTTAGTGGCCCAGGGAATGAAAATAATTCAGTGACCAATAAAGTGTAAAGATATAACAGCAAGTTGGAATGACAGGCAAGTACACCCAATGCAATCAGTATTGATTTCCTTTCGAAAGGAGAGTGATTCTAGCCCTGAACTTGCACAAAGATGGAGGTAGGCTACTGTGCCCACTCCAGAGCTGCACTCCAGAACTGCAGAAGACGTGCTAGACTGCCACCCATGGGCAGCACCTCCCTTTTGGGTGTTCAAGATGCTCTGGTCCCTAAAGCTGTGCTTCTGGCCATTTTCAGACAGTATCAAGAAGCTTGATGCTTATAATTTCTTCTCAGGTTTTATAGGTTTCAATGGCTGGGGATATGTTCATGTTTCTGATCCATTGAGCTCTATGTGAAAGATGTTCTTAGAAAATACCCACTGGATTGTAGTCCATGAGCATGGCTCGAGCCACGTTATGTAGCACCTGTAGTGCCCGTTATACTGGGCACTCAGAACAGGGAAAGCTGGGTTCAGTGCCCTGTGTTTTCTGAACGCTAACCACCACGCCATAGAGCAAGGATCTTCCTTAGTGCTCATTTTCACATATTCCTTGGACATCTTAGAAAGTATGAATGAGAGTTTTCCTCACGCAAAAAATACTATATTTTGCTGATCAGGCCACTTTTGTGTGGTCTGGAGTTCAAATCCCTCGGGCAGAGGAGGAAATTGAATTCAGGTTTCCCACACTCTGACAGGATATATTAATCACTGAGTTATTATATTAAACAAGGGCATTAGCTCCTCCAAGTTAGTTGTACTTTGAAAGAAAAATTTTAGGCATCTATCTCCAGAAGTTGTTACTGGAATGGGAATCTCAAGTGAAAGAAGGCATCTTCCTAGTATCCAAATACCTAAAGCCTGATGAGGGGCAATATTTAAGACACAAACTTGTTCCTGGTATATCTTGTCAAAACAAAGGCAGCTGCAGACTCATTTTTGTGGTTCCCATTCTTCTGCTTTCAAACATGCACATGCGTCATACAGGGAGCTTATTTTGGATATTGTTTATTCCATAGGGTAGCCGAGTATTTGCAATTTTTGTGCTCTGGCATTTGGTCTCCCGACATCCCTTTAAGTGCCTTTGCTTCTCAAGCCCCAAGGTGATTTATTTGCCTCAAAGAGGAGGCTCAAGAATCTGAAAGGTTTTTAAATGCATTACAAAATACACTGGAAGCACTGAGTCAGTAAAATGCTATCCTTTTGAAGCTTTTTTGTTTTAGACAGTATGACTTTTTTACGGAAAAGGTTTATCCATTAAAATAATGATAAAGCAAATTTTAAAATAAGTTCTTTACTCTAGAGTGTTAAAACCACAAAACTGCAAAGCAAGAGAACCTGCAGAAATCATGCTGCATACACTCTGTGGGAAATGGTACATACAAAAAGCTTGTTATTTGTATCTCTAAGTGATAAAAATTAAGACAGTACATCAAAACAGCAGGTATAAGTAATATGTATATGTTATATATGCATTACCTGCTCTTAAAAAAATTACACTAAAACTTCTGCCTCCGTGCACAAAACCAGAACACACCATATAAAACATCTCTCTGTTAAATGCCGATTCCTGGGAAAACAACTCCAATAAAAAAGGCATAAAAAATAATAGCACTCCACAAATGCCTAATTAAAAAGGTTCTCCACCTCTTTGGAAAAAACACATTTTATTTGCCCTCATTAAGGTGACCTAACCACTGTGCTTCACCCTGTCCTGCCTGAATGATGTAATCAACCCAACTCGTGAAAATAATATACAAGAGGAGAAGAATCATGCTCTCTTTCTCTGAGCTGTAACTGCTTATTTTTCTAAATACATAAACACATTCTAGCATATACTTTAATCAATGACTCAAAAGACATGCTATTGACACTAGAGCATCTGACAAACTTTAGGTGCAATGCTAGAAATTGAGATATTCAGAACTACATTGAAAGGTGCTTCCAGAAAACCTTAGTTCTAACACCTTTTGTTTGTAATTCACACTCACTCAAAACAAACATTTATTTGCTTATTTTTGAGCTATGACCTGTAGGTGCATCCTCTGCTAATGGAAGAAGATGCTAACGAAATCTCTTGCTCAATGCAAAGAGGCAATTCTGCCTCTCTTCTGCGATAAGTCCTTTTTGCTGTTCATTTTTTTTTTTTAACCTTTTCATCACAAGTGCACATCTCATTGTGTGATTTGTTCTCTATTTTGCAGCCATACATGCCAATCAGGAGAAAATTAGGGAATTTAGAAGCTTCATTAACACACAGCAACACATCTAAGGCACAGTTCACAGCTGCTTCTGTGGCCACCCTAGAGGATCTCATTTCCAAATCTGTGCTAGATCATGCCACCTTTGTCAAACATAGAAGTTGATACAAAAAAACAGGCATGCCAATATTTCAAAGATCGCTATTTGCTTTTAGTACAGGAAGAGACTATGATACCCACTGAACATAAAATTTTGAGAAAAAGCATGACAAAACCTCGTAAAAAAATAGATTGAAATCCCTTCACATTTATTAACCTAAGTAATGTAAAAGAATTAAAACATAAAAAAAAATTCTTTCTAATAAATTCATGGATGTGAAGGCTCACCTTTTTCCTCTCCCTGTCCTATACTTTGAATGTTAAACATGATCAGAAGAAAATCAAAAAAAAGAAGAAAAAAGTAAAATTGAAATCTAAAACTGAGTAAAAGGAAAAGCAATGAAGCCTGGGTATTGTGATGGTGTTGTGTTCAGAGACAAAAAGATGGAAGAGAGAGAGAGAGAGAGAGAGAGAGAGAAGGAAATAAAACTTAAAAGCTATTAAAATTATTATGAAAATGCAGAAAAAATGTTTGTTATTACGGACTGCAAAAAAAATGTTTTGAACTTTCCAAAGATTTTGATATTTTAGACACTGTCTTGCCAATCTTAGAGAGCACCTGAAAAAATAAAGTGTGATAGAAGGAAAGGAGTTTGCGGGGGGAGGAGGGGGGAGGGGCTGTATCTATCCAAAAAGAGTGGAAAAAGTCAGATTGTGATGTAGGCTACTAAAACAACAAAGATTTTCATTTCTGAAGAATTTAGTTATCCTTCAGAAATAAAATCTGACATTGATTGGTAATAGCATTCTCAATATACAATTCTAAGTAGTTTATGGTAACAAATCCCCCCTTTTTTTTTAATAGAACTTTTTTTTTTAATCCACAGGGAATATTCTTTTTTGCTACAATAAATATCAGCTCCAGTCAATATGCAGTAGGTGCAAAGTTTTCACATTACAGCCTTATTGATAGGCTGCTACTGTTACTCCTATAATTTAAATTACAAGAAAGAGCAAGAGCTTCTTTTTTTCTCCCTCTTCTATTTTTTGAGATAACAAGTTCTACAAAATGAGTCGGTATCTCACAGACCACTCTACATCATGTGTGCGGCGGCAGGAGATGTTCTGAAGTATCACTTCCACATTTCAATTTGTTACTGTTGCTTTGGCTCCAAGTGCCCTTTGCTTTTTTGTAAAGCCCCTGGAGAGCAGGCAGGAGTCGTGAGACAGGGCCCTTGCTGGGCAGGGACACGCCAGCCCGTGCTCAGCTGACAAGCTGGCAGTGGGTATCTTTCATTCAGCACATCTCTATGCACAAAAAAATGCCTGGGGAACTGCAGTAATTAATACATCAACTTTTACCCTTCTCTGTAAAAACAGCTATAAGGAAATGATTTCTGTGCTGCAGAGGGGGTACTTGGGCTAAAAAGAAAACACAATGCTTGCCAGAAAAATAAATGCCCTGCTCCACCACAGAGATGAGGGAGAAAGATGAAGTGTGCTGTTTATGCTACATCATCTGCATATAAACAGCCTACATACCCTTCCCCTCTTAACCAGGGAGGACAACCGTCCACACAGGTACTTACCATTTTTATTCCTCCACAGCATGATGCTCACTATTTGAGGGGAAGCAGCTTCAGGAAGATCTTTCACTTAAGAAGAAAAGTCAAGAGAAATTAATGAGAAAACTTGACATGAGGTATGTTACCAGTCAACCAAAACAGTAATAGTTACAGGCTTATTTATAAAACTTAACATATACAAATAAAGGATTTTATGGGGAATCTGAACCTAGCATAGTTCTTAACCTTTTTTTCATTATTATGTAAACAGGTCAACAGAGGAGATCCAGCATGAAAAAGAGGGAAGAGAGAGGGAGAGGGGACCGAACTTCGTCATGGTGTGGCGGGTTCTGGTCAATCAATCTGGCCAATATACGTGCTGAGATCCATCAGACATTTCCCAATTTCTGTATACATACCGTGCACTATAGATTTTATTGCCTGTGCACAGTGGAAAACCAAAATTTGTCCCTGTCAGGCTAGTGAGCTTCCTGCATCCATCATAGCAAGGAACAACCTGCTGCTCCCAGAAGAACCTAGACTCGGAGCAGCGTTTCCCACCTGGGGCAGGCAGGACAGTAGTGCCCGGGCAGACTACTATCCTCTGTCGGGGAAAATTTCAGGGTGCCAGTCAAACTACTGCAAGATTTGAGCTGCACACAGCTATCCTCAGAGTTCACAGGAACTGGGAATGGTTTTGTTGAGCTAGTTAAGTGCAGTTATTACGACTGGAATCAGGTCCTTTTAGCTCTCTGGATTTTCAAGCTCTTCTGTTCAAGACCAATTCTCAACCAGCTAGACAACTGAACCAAAGAACAAAAATAACCACATAGCCCATGATTTAAATTTTGATTGAAAAACCTTTCTGAATTAATTTTGTCACTTAGAACTGATGTAGAAACGTGCAGCAGAACCAGCAGAAATGTCTGCGACAGGGGATTATGCAACCCATAAGCTAGGCTGGATGGGCTGTTCTATTGCATATATTTATGGATCAGAATGGGACCCTCAGGGTAAATGTGAACAAAGAATAGACTGTTTTTTTTTCTAAAGCATCTGGGTGTAAGCCTTATTTTGCCAGCAACCGTGGTGTTTATGGGCATGTTTTACTGGAAACCTGCTGCTTCTCACAACGTTTCCTGAGTGACTGTCTTAGTAAAACTGCATCTGGAAATGACAAGCACACAGCTGTAAATCTGAAAACCAGTGTGCAGCCCTAATAGCTAGCAGCCACAGCACGGCTGTCCTGCCACACGTTCGAAAGATTTACAAAGACAAAAGCAGAGCAATGAATATGTTTCTGAGCATCTGTGATCACATTACACCTCTTACTCTTCAAAGATTTTTTTTGTAGCCCTAGAAAAGGGTATCACTGCTCTTTCAGCTAATGCCTTAGGCAGGTAACCATAATTGGCTACCTGCCAGAGCACCCAAAATTTCTGCCCTGCATTTATCTTCCAAAACAACAGGCAGTAGTGCAATACATCCTCCCACACCATTTTTTTTCTTCCCACCTGAATTAGATCTATGACAAGAGTGAGGCCATGAAACAAGCCACAACAGGGAGAGAGGCAGGGAGAGATGAAGAAGATTTGACCCTGTTGTTGCTGAGTACCCTACGCTGTGAAGTCTCAGATCTGCTCTGGATGCCAAATCTTCCCAAGTTTCAAAGTGTGATTGCATGGAAATGGCTGCAGGAGGACAGTGCATGGTCACAACAGGTGCACCTTGCAATAATGCTGACTGGTTGGGATGCAGCATCGATCTGTTAGGCTAGTTAGCACCAATAAGTATTGGAGCCAAGGTTTTGGAATATAAACATGGTAAACTGCTCAACATGGTCAACATACTTGCTAGCTTCAACAAAAATAAGCTGGGAAATAAGTTATTCATGGACATCCTAAAGAGGTACCAAAGGAGCAGCAGTACATACAAGCCCTGCCCAATGCCCAGCTAAATACAGGCAAAGTTCAGTGGCAAAACAGCATAGGGGAACTGGGTAAAAGGGGGCTATTGCGAGTCAGGTATTTGGGAAGAAAAAAAGAAAACCTTGCCTCTCCCTCACTGTTTGCCTACCTTCTTTATCAGAGAATGTGTCTCCAGGCCCCTCTTCTCCCTACTTATGACCTTGATCCTACCTTTGAAGTAACAATTATTTGGTATTTGGGAAGAGTCAGCAGTTACCTGCCCCTCAGTCTCTATCAGGATTAAATCCATCTATTAGTCAACTCAGCAGAGCTGGATAGAGACATGTGCTGCTGTCTCTCTGCAGTGTCATTCCTCTGCTCTGGCCATCAATTAAACAGCAGTGATAATGCTACTCACTCAGCTTGTTTGAAAACTAAATTAGCTGCTATTAATTCAGCTCTTTGAAGATGTACCCAAAGTGCTAAGTATTATTAGACGAATGTTAGTCATTAAACCCTAAAGAAATCTTGTTGCGTTGTATTATTGCTCTAGCCATGAGAAACCTTGGCTGTGTGTCCACTTGAATACACCTGCCTCTGTGTTCTTTTCTGCTCAATACTGCTGAAGTGCTAGACTACAGATTGCTGCTGCCCTTAAACTGAGCAGCCCCTAAGCACTTAATGGACCAGTCTTAAGTGCAGCTTTTGTTCTTCATAATTAAGAAAAGCTTTTCATTTTCTGAGTCCTATTTGTAAAAACTGTCTCCTTTCTAACTGAGCTGAAACAGATCTACAAGATTTATTAAACTGAAATTTGCTTAAAAAAAAAAAAAAAAAAAAAAAAAAAAAAAAAGCTGTCAATCTATCTTTCAAATTTAAAGACAAGTGGGCATCTAAGTTTTCCATGGAGTTACTCCAGATTGAAAGGGTGTAGCAGAGATAAGATTTAGATCCTTTCTAAAGCCCTCTAGTGGTAGTTACAGTTATACCGTTTATTGAGATAGGAACTTAACTACTACTTTATTTAGGGTGTTTGACTGGAAATTAGATGCATCTGTCTTTAGAAGGAGGGAGAGGAAACATAGAAACTGTTAGCAGTAAGGTCTCTGTCCTTCTGTATAGAAATAAATGTAGCGTAAGTGTACAATGTAGTAGAAGCTCCAAATGCCTAACTGGTCCATCACAAAAGGGAGAAGCTGCCACCCTTCTTACCCAGTAACAAGGTCCTGTCCAGGAACTTAGCACTGTTACATACTAGGTTAGCTTCAGGAACAGTAGGGCTGACCCAGCTCTCTTGCATCTAGGGTCACAGTTTCTAACACTCAGGATCTGCATATATTGGTGGATTGCCATGGAGAAGTTGCCAATGAGTTTGCTGTAGCAGCTAGGTGGATAAACACAGTGTTTCATTCATCAGGGCCATAAATCTGCCACTTTTACTCAGCCACGATATTGTCATTATACTATTTTCTTAGGCTTCTCTCCTTCCTCTACAAAGTTCTCCTTCAAAACAACAACACAAATAGTACAATCCATACGCCATAAAGGAAATGACACACAAGCAGTTCAGCAATAACATTGCTACAGCCCAAAATCAGAAATAAAGCAGGACAATAAAAATGGAAATAGGCACAACCACAGGTATTTTGAGATGTATTACATAGTGTCTGCCTTTTGCCAAAAGAAATACTGCAAAAATTAATCTTTAATTTAAGCCTAAATTTTAGTTTTTAGAAAGCAAGATAACCTTCACAGTTTGTTTCCTAGGAGTAATTTCAGGATTTTAATAATGAAACTCATAAGGAAGATCTGCTCAGAAAATGTCAAGCCCATCTCCCTCTGCCAGGTTTTAGAGCCTACCTGTATATTCTACGTATCTCAGTAGTTAAAGGGCTCCATAGCAGCCACAGGGCCTGGCAGAGGTTCAGTGATTCTCAAGAGTAACTCGCCCAGAGTTTCTGGGAGAGAAAAACATTACTCTGACGACTATGAGTGTTTCTTCAATATCTCATCTTAACTACCTAGAGGATTTTCTGGAGTGCTTATCTGAATAGAGGTGCTTCTTATAAGCACTCATCTTGAGAAGTATTTTGAAAGTGAAACAAGAATTTCAAGAGACTACCAAGAGATCCTTTGAGAAAAATCATGCTGGTATTGGAAAAGACAGAACATCTTTGCTGAATAAAACATTTTGTGAGGAATGTCAGAATTAAGTGTGGCCAGAGATCATTTCCAGAAAGGGATGTTTTTTAGCCCATGTGTCCCCACAACTTCTCTCAAGTTCCATTAGAGCTCTAAAGAGTCCAAACTAACTTCATATTATCCCAGAAAAGTGTTATATACATTTCTTTGTATTTTATGACATTTTCTTAAAACCTTTTTAAAAAAGCCAAAACAACAGAGTCGTTCTAATTAACACAATTATAAAAGTCAGCATAAAGTTTATGTTGTTATGTTTACAATTATGGTATAAAATAAACAAGACATACAGTAAACAATGAAAAATGCATCACTTACTAGTCTGAAGTCCCCTGAGAGTTATCCTTTGAAAAAAGGATGACCACTTGGTAATGTATAGGCCATATTCAATGAAAACGTACAATAAACACACTGTGTGGCAGAGTTTAATTTCCTGGCTCTTGTGGGACTTAAGTTTCAACTTTAATAGACTTTAGTGTTGCACAAAGGGTATTGTGAAGCAGTGTGACGCAATGGCTAAAATGCAAGCTGAGTTCAGAGAATTACACTCTTCCCTGGATCTGCTGGCTTCCAATTTGATTTTGTACGTGTCACTTCTACAGTTCTATTTCCTCCTTGATAGTAATGGAACTAACAATGATTTCTCACCTTTGACATTCATGGATGAAAAATGCTAAGCATTATTAATTCATGAATTTATCAACTTCAAGTAGATCTGTGACCTTGAAAATGGAGAAGTTCCAAACAGCCTGCAGAGTCTGCTGGGGAGATCATTAGCATTATTTACTTTAAAAAGCAAGCACACAGATATTACAGTGATGCTTGCAGGGCTAGAGGAGGAGGGCAGCATGATGTAGTAGATACAATAATGGCTTTGATGTCCAGACAATTTGCAAAAGCACAGCACTGAACATAGCTTGGAATGATCTCATCACGTCTCAGTGGAAGACCTGCTTCTGAGAAATTCTGAGCTATGTTTTGAAATATTCTCCAGGCTTCAGTCCCATACCTTATGGAGCAGTTAGAATAGTCAGTAATAAGTATTGATTAGTTGGCAGAACAGAGGAACTCACAATACAATCTCCTTCCCAGGAAAGATTACTTGATAACATTTTTCTTTTTTAAAGTATTAAAATGATCAAGGAAACTGAGGTTGTGAGTGTTTTGTAAATCTTTACTAAGGAATGGCAAAACCAGGACAATTCATCATTTGAGTTTTACAAATTCTCACTAAGAACATTTTTCATATGGAAGCCAGCTTTAGTGCATCGATATTTCATATTTCTATATAAGAATAGGGTGATAGTTTGACTTATAAAAATATTCAGTGCTTTATTAACTTGCCTTTTTGCCTTATTGCAAAGAGAATTGGGAAGCCCCGAGTGAGTTACAGCTAGGGGTTGTGCAGCTTTTCACTCTGCTCTACAATTTTCTTTATGCTCCTTTAGCCAATGTTAATTGTGCACCATTGCTGCCATTTGAGCATCTGTCCCCTGCTGCACTGAATCACCAGAAAGCAGCTCTTCTATTCCATCTGTGACAGTTCTAAGCTCAGAGGAAACACTCTTTGTGGAAATGCTGATTCAATGTGGCAGGGGATAAGTGGGCTGGCAGAAGCTGTTTTGTGTATTTTAATATCGAGGAAAAAAGCGATGGGAATGACAGACAACATGGGAAGCAGAGAATGTACCTCTCTTATTGACCAGCTCAGCCTGCTTGTGCTTAATCTAAAATATAAGGGGCTAGAAATTGGTTTTAGACAATGAAAATTACATGCATCTCACACATATAATGTATTTTATGTCAGTATGTGTATTGCAATATATATATCTTGTATAACATTATTCTACATTTTATATACTGTATATGTAGTATAAATATATATCCTGTATTATATATTATCCTATACATTATTACTATTATGTTATCATCATATATAAAAACACAGTGTGCTTGTGAAGGTTTTGTTTTGTTTTTTACATCCTGTTCACAACAGGGAGTAGTGCTAGATATTAGTAGTTCATCTAATATTAGAGAATTCAGAAGAAGAAACAAAAACAATCAACAAAACAAAATCATTTTCAAGTATGCTACTGAGCGTGTCTTTATGGATAAACAGACATAAGTATATAACCTTGTGCACTGCAGATTTATTCTTAAATCTGATCTATGCAACATTTTTTTCTGTCAGAGAACTAGATACTATGTTATCTATCATATAATCATTTCCAGTATAAATAAGAACTCTAAACTCTAGAAATCAATATACTAAAAACTTCTAATATACCACAAACTTCTAAAACTCTTATCTCATATTACTGAAGCTAGAAAGACATGTTGGATGTAAACAAGAAGTGACGATACTAAAAAATAATCTATTTTCTTTTCCTTTTTAATTTCTGAATCTTTCATACACTTTGGGCTGAGACTTCAACTTCCCTTATGCAAGTACAACAAAGACATTACGATACTTATGTGGAGCAGTTACTAGTGGGGACTCTCAATTAAGGTCTTGTCAGTCTTGCTGAACAGATGGGCTAACAGGGGCCCTGTGGATGATTCAGTTGCAATGAAGCTGCCTCCTAACTGAACCCTACAAACACCTATGTCCTGCTCTAAGTTGCTGCAAGTATTTATATTCCTCGTTGAGCAACTGACCAGCTCCCTATGGAGGTGAGTGAGGTTCTCTAGTAGCTAAGTGATTACTTTGCCATTTAAGTACCGCTTAGTCTCTTTGACATAAGGAAGTTTGGTAACTCCTGAGTATATGTATTTTTAATGCGAGATATAAGTACTACCCTTTGTTGAGTTAGGGAAAAAAAAAAAAAAAAAAAGGATGGAAGAAGTGATACAGTATCTTTTCACTTTTCCCAGTTCAAGTTTTAGAGGCATTAGAAAGAACACTTCTATAACCATTCCATGAAACAAAAAGAGGCATGTGTGTTAATGGGAAATCACAGAACCAAGTCAAAATTTGTCATGATTTTTCCCCATTTCCAAATTCCACACGACTCTAAGATAGTGTGCCATGATTTTTTTACCCTTCAATCTTAGCCATTCTAGAAGACTCACTTTAATTTAAAGCATAAACAAATGTCTTATCTATCTTTCCTATTTTGGAAGTACAATGCAAACATAACTTAATAACTAATATGGCAATAAAACTGCTGCAAGAAGAAATTTATAGTACATTAATTTCTAGATTCTGTGTTTGGACTGGAAATGATTACATGATAATGGAATAAATGCTTTGCTAAGTGAATACAAACCTAAATACTGTATATATCAAATGTGGACATGCTGGAGAATAAATCTGCAGTACATTAATATAGAGAAAGAACTTTCTTAAATGAAACCTTTTGAAATAGTAAGTCCAGGGAAGTGAACTGGTCATCATTAAAAGGCAGAAAGTGAATTCAATGTGAATCTATTAAATGAGAGACAGAAAAGCTTTCTATTGAAAACAGTGAAAAAAACAGCTAAAGTCTTCAAAGTTTCCTTCCACCAAATATGAATCAACTTCTTATGCAGCCTGGAGATATTTCCACATTGACTCATGATAACAGTCCAAATTGTGGAATCACTTGAGTGCAGAAGACTGTGGATCTTTTAAAAATATTTCTTCCATGAGAGGATAAGGCAGGGAAAAGAACAGGCCAGGAAGGTGCTGTTTAATCACCATCCACTTGTCATGATGTGACTTGAATGTTACCAACAGTTCACACATACACATTCCACTCTTACTTGCAATACCCCCATTTAAAAGTCAAATGCTATGTAAGACTTAGCCTGGAATGCACCATTCATCTTTTTTATGAGAAAATATATGTAACTATGCTAGGAATAAATGTCGGTCTGCATGCAAAGTCTTAGTAACCAGCTGTACACAAATGGAAGTCATCAGAGGTCAAGAGGAAATAAAATCCTTCCCACCCACTTTGCTGTAAGGCAGTACACCAGCATTTAACCATGGCCATTTTTACAGCTTCAAGCCAGCTGTAACCCTAACAGTCTTGTGAATAGTTCAGCTAAGGGTGCCACAAATTATCTATGCTCTTGTCTGCCCTTCTGCTCAGAAAGTCCTTCTTCACTAAACTGAACTAGTCAAAATAAATAAAGAGAACCTCTCTTCCTCTTCCCTTTTCCCTCCCTTTCTCCCCCCCCCCCCCCCCCAGTAATCACTGGTTAAAATTAAACCATATTAAACTACTGAAAAGAGCTGCTCTGCTGCATTAAAATGGGAGAAACAAGTTATTATACAATTAGAATTGATGGTGACCCATGGAAAGAAACTGCAGTGTATAAGGGCTAGACCTCTAAGCACAGTCTCCCTCCTTTCTCTAAGGTTTCATGAAATGGAGCAGAAAATTTTTACTTTTCCAGTAATATATAAGCATGGCTTTGCCCTTGGCTGAGATTTAAACATATTAACAATCATGTTATGAAAGACTAGTATCTGCATAATTTAAAATTGAGTTGTATTGTACTGTTTGAGATTCTTGAGTATCACAAGGGAAGCAATACTGAGATCAGGCTCTTGATTAAATGAGAAGAACAATACTGAATGTAGGAGCAGGGAAGGAGAAACAGAACCAGTTAACTGACAATCATCACCAGAGGGCTTTTTTTTTTTTTTTTTTTTTTTTTTAATCCTTATTTGCAGCTCTCTCTCTGCTAGAGTTTCCCTCCCTTTCCTTCCCCTTTCTTTGAAATAAGAAGTCATTCTTTCTGGACTGACACCATTCCATCCACCAAGAGATCATTTGCATCTGTGCAGAGTAAATATAAAAAGCTGTAGTTTGATTTTGAATTTTAGCTACCCACACTGCAAAGCTCTGAAGAGCCAGGTAATGCTGGTTTATATGAGTAGCTCTGTGCAGGCCTCCCTATAGTGTATCAGAGTGGGTTATAATGAGATAGGCCCAAACGTTTCAGTGGATTAAGCATTGCTTCATGAAGCCTTGCCCAAGTTTCCATTCTGAAAATTAGACTGAGCTATCTACGTCATTTCAGCTATGCAACACCAAACAATGCAACCTATCCCTATGAAACCAGGCCTTTGTGACTAATGCCAACTACCAAAACAAAATGTTCACTTCCACTGATAAATGTATTGCATGTGACAAATTGCAATTGAACTGATACAATATTAAGTTTCTGCAATGCAATCTTTTGGCTGGCAAACAGTGTTTCCCAACTTGAGGACACACCTGGGGAAAAAGATTGTCAGACAGGTTCGTGAAGTGCAGAACAGCAAGAGGAGCACATAAGGTGAGGAAACATCATGACCTCAACTCCACCCAAACCACAGGCCTCCCACGTTCATTCTCCAGCAGTTACAGACGAAACAGCGATTAGCTTTCACCAGCTCCTTTCTGCTCCCCTGCCATGCCCTAAAGCAGTGAACTATGGCTGCAGCTCGTACATAGGCTTAGCAAACAGCCAGCGAAACATGCTGCATTTCTGTTTCGTGAACCTCAGGTGACCTACGAGAACACACCAGTCATGCTGCAGGGAAGGGTCATATCCCTGCCTAGGCATGTAGCAAAAAAGGAGACAAGGAAGAAAAAAAACACCATCAAAACAACAGAGTGAAAGATGTGAAAAATATATTCACACATACACACATGTGCACACACACATAGAGAAAAGAAAAAGGTGCTAGTAAAATGAGAAGATGAAGATGGAAAAGGATATAAGGAAACAATGTAAACATTTGGAAAAGATTCATAGCTCAATGCAAAAAAAACCCAAACAAGCTAACAAAAAGAAACCCCATCCCCAAAATAGGCCTATAAAAAAGCGCTTTTGGAAACTTAGTTTTGGAAGAAGAACTTAATAAAAACACCAAACTTGAAAGGCTAATCCCAAGAGGGATCTTACAGTCTTTAGTTAGTTATCAAAGACAAAGTGAAAAATCTAGAGAAATGCTGATCAACCACTTTAATATGTCGTTCCCGTGCTGGTGGATGTGTGAATAACTGAAGCAGTCCTACACTCCTCTCCTCAACACTTTTCAGTAGCTTTTCCAAGTATCCTGTCACAAACCCTGGAGCAAGAGTTATGTTGTTATGTCTTTAACACAACTCATATTTCTTCTTTCTAAATTTTTTTAATGTCAAGTTTAGAAAGACTTATTTTCATATAAAATCTCAAAAGAGAGTTGAACATGGCAAGTAGATGATCCCTTTGGTGGCCAAAACTTTACCAAAATTTTCTATTATTTCATTGTTAACAAATGCCTTGTTTTACTTTCTTGAAAGAAAATCCATCTACAAAAATCATGTACCACACTCATCATTGGCATCTTTTATCATACAGCAGCCTAAAGCAATCTGCAGTTCAAAAGAATAATTTGTACTAACTTGCCATGAACCTTTTATGGATTCTGTCTGAACTGGAGTCACTATCAAGTCAGCACAAAGCAATTCTGTAGGTAAATTCATAAACAATCTGCTTTTCTTAAGCCTACAATGCACAGGATAAGACACTTATTCACAGATTTCCCTCCAAGTTACTTTTCTTTTTGTCTCTTTTCCTTTGCTCAGCCTAGCTTCAGGAGCAGAGTCTTTTAAAAAAATTATTCCCAGTAATAAAACTTGGGCATATTTGCACTTTTAGAAAAGACTCTGAATATTCTGTACTCAGGTGGAAGGGAATGAGTCATATAGATAGTATAGGCTCTTCAAAGTCTCCAAGCAACTTTGAACAATCTAAGCTAACCACAACTAGTTGACATTAATACAACATCCAAGTAGTTCACACTATAGACTCTTTGGAACAACTCTCTTCCCTTTCAGGTCTTCATCAATTTCAATTCTTTGGAATCAATCCTGTTAGGCTAAAGTTTATGCCAAAGATCTGTTAGAAGCTAATAGGACATTTGACAGCAACACTTAATTCCCTGGCTGAACATGGGAGTTTACCTGACAGGAATGAGAATTTTGCCTTGAGATAGGGCTCTTCTGATAAACCCTCTGACATGTATCAGCTATAGTCACTACAAATTTTAGTTCTAAGCAACAGGCTTTCAGTCACATTTGCACCTTCCCTCAGCTTTATCATGCAAAGCCAACATTTTGTTATTTCCTACACCTCTGAATTGCTTTTCATATACCAAAGTGGGGCTAATTTTCCAAATTGCCCATCAGAAAGGCTTTGTAGGGTAAGGAGAAATAAAAGTTTATATAAAGTGATCTTTCAAATATGCCTTCATAAAAAATATCAGAGAGCCAGAAAAAATATTTTTTAAAAAGGGCCGTGTCTGTAAAAACAAACCTTTTTTAATGAAACACAGTGGCCAACGCCAACAGTGGCTGCCACTGGGACTGGCATAATGCTGAAGAGCAGGGAATGCTTCTGTCTTAATGATTACCAGCCCAAGATGGACACAAATGTGGGTGAGAAATTTGAGACCACAACAACTCAGTACTATTAGCTTTCATCAGTCCCTCTCTCGCTTATTCATGAAATTTGGGCAGGTCCCTGAGGCATGACTTCTCAATCTGCGTTTCCAAAATGAGTCTCCATTACTTGGAAATACCTCCTTAGCAAGAGACCTGTGCTACTCTCTCTTCCTTAAGTGAGTGCTTTGTTGCAATATTCAGGGTTCATGTTGGGCCAGATCCTTCTTTGAGAGAAGGGCTGAACTGCTGTTAAAAGTGAAGGGAAGGCTGTTCATGTTCTTATTTCTTTGGCTGTGTACTTACTCTAACCAAAAAAAGTCTTCATAAAATGAAGTTCACAATCAAACAACAAGGCAAAATGGCATCAGCACCACCTTTGTCATTGTATGCCCTTGCTCTCTTTTATACACATACTGTGCTATCACACAGTCTTACAAACACATGCACGGAGTCAGTGACCTGTGAAAATTTTCTTGATCCTTTGAATAAGAGCTCTGTTGCCCCAGCCCCTAATTAAACAATGAGATCATTTATGTAATGATCCATCCACAGAAGGCTTTTATTTAGCGCACACAAACATGCGTGTCACTTTCTGCTTTTAACACCAATCATACCAGCATGAAAGCACACTTATGTGGATGAGGAGCTGGCAAAGAAATAGTTTTTTAAGTGGCTGGTCCAATGTTCAGTTCACTTGAATTGGCCAGATAAGAGCATTCCCTTCAGAATCTGAGATGCTCCGTGTCCTGATTCAAAAGCTCAGCTGGAGCTCAGCCAAAGCTGACTTGTGTGAGCAGCACAGCATCCAAAAATAATTGTTTGGCCTGCTAGAAAAATAGACCCACTAAAGTAGGAACGCCTTCTGTTTTGAAGAATGAACATCAGTAATGTGCCAGAAAAATACTCTTTTCATCAGACAATAACTTGTGAAATCCTCAAGGATTTCACTGGCCTTTAAAATAACTCCCAATTTTTCTAACCCTTCACATTTGTCTTATCAAATATTTCAACTTCAGGGTACACTTGTTGATTATACTCACTAAAATTGCAAGCTAATTTCAACAGCAGTGGTTAGCTTCTTTTATATCTTACCTTTCATGCTTCTTTGATGAAATGACGATAACCAATTCAGCCATTACCGCATTTTTTTCTTCTTTTAGACTAAAGAAGTGTCTTTGGTCCCACTGTGTGCTCAGAATTGTAGCTTCTTACCTAAAAGAACCATGAATATAGAACAAAGGAAATCAGTTAATCAACAGTACTAACATGAACTCTGATCTTTAAAGACCTATCTATGAGGTTTTAATGAGTTACCTATGTGATAACTCCTTTTATTCCCCCAGTATTTTAAAAGAAATGGTTACAAAAAGTTTGCACTTTTGTCAGTGTATGCTGGTCTATTTTTATATAGCTAAAGGACAGACAAACAAAAAAAAAAAACTGTAATGTCAATAGGAGATTCAGTTTGGTGTTGGTGGTAACGACAGCCAAGTTTAGAGTCTTACCCTATGGATGTCTTCCAAAACAGGCAATGCTTTCCAATTGCTTAGCAAGAAATACTCAAAATAAAGCTGTAGTATGTCATAATTGTGTACCTTTTTGTTCTTTGCAAAACCAGTAATAATGTAGCTGGCTAGCATTTTTAAGAAACATACAATTAGGGTTTCCTTTCTGTAGCATGCTGTTCAATATTGTAAAAATAATATTGAACTATATAAAGTGGATTTGAAAGATTGTAACTATGACTCTTGATTTTGGGATATTCTACTTTTCTTGTGGTAAAACTTAAGAATTGAAAATTTGCTACGTCTCAGTGGAAGGTTTGATATAAACAGCTATCATTATACAGTGCCAAAAAGACCACTTGTTCTTAGAATATTTTTCTTTCATAAACCAGGGAGTCAGCATTTCCATAGAAAAAGGAAGAAGAAATAAATGAATTTCATAACCAAGTGTTTTTAGGCAGAGCTCACTAATTTTCAAAAGCTTCCTAGGGGTAGTAGTGGTTCTGCTTCGATTTAGGGAGATGTCCAAGCTGCACACATCAGATTGGGATCTGCCTTCCCCAGAATTCAGGTGTGCTGAGATCCCGAGCCAATTCAGTTTATTGCAGAAATAGAGGACGCATGCAGTGGTTTAACATAAATATATTCAGGGAATGCAGGTGTTTGTTTTTGGAGCTTTGTCTGCATCGTTCTACACAACTATCAGTTTGCCTGTTTCAAAACAACCACTGACTGGGTAAAGGCTGGCTTGCCAAGTCATTATCTCTTTTTTCTTATAAAACCTAGATTTTACATAATATACCTAGAATCATCTAGTTCTCAGTGTTGAAACGTTGTTGCTACCACAAAAACTATATTTTTAATTACTTCTTCATGTTGAAGAACTAGACTACTGCTGAATTCATTTATCTGTCCACCTTGGATTTTAATGTCAAGACTCAATTTGTGGCCATGGAAATCAGTGGTTCTGCTCTCATTGAAAGACCCTGCTAGTTGTCAAGGAACATACTGTACACATAGCAGAGATACTTTAGAATCATTAGGAGCTTTCATACGTGGATTATATATAATTTATAGCATTAACTTCTTAGCAGTTTTAGACACAAATCTAAATATTACTAGGATCGAAGCCACAGTGAATCAGTAATAGTGATGAGTAAATCATTAACATATAACTTATTTCATAAACAAATCCTTATGAAATCCTCACAAGCAGTTATGAAATTTTCAAAATACACACTGATACAAGGGTTTTGTAGCATTGACCAAATCACCCGAATTCATGTTGTCTTCGGTAGGTTTTGGACAAATCAACCACATGGTCTTGATTTGGTTTCTTGACTAGATGAGCATGAAAAACACACTCCTATAAATTTTGAACATACAAATGTAATGTTAATATGGATTATTTCATCTTGATTATTGAAATGAAGTCCCTTTTTCTCTCACTCTGATATCAACCTTCAGAACTCCGCTATTTGCCACTCTAGTCCATTGTAAACTGGATTTCAAGGTTTTTTGGACAGACTTTAAGTAAAATTAGCTACTGTAATCCAAAATTTATTGTTACCTCACTGTATGATGAACAACTTGAGAAAGATGGAAGTCCTTCAGAATTGTCATTCTTCATTGTTGCTCTTCCTTTGTTCCCTCACCAGTCCTGGAATGCACAAGAAAATCCCTTTCTAGAAACATTTCATTCAGTTCACAAGTCCCCCTCCAAATTTTGTCTGGAGGTCTGGTTCAAATAGTTGGTGAGAGATCTTTCCTTTTGTAGCCTCCTATTCCCTTTAGTTTGCTGATCTATAGAGATTACTGACAAAGGGTTTTAAAAGGTCATTCTAAATGGTGTCCCTTTAGGCCATTTGGGCTTGAGTGGTCCTGTCCACAACTTATTTTCTATGGTCTACTGCTTTTAGGTAGATATGAAAAGAGCTTTGTGCAAAACAAGTATTAAGACATCTCTGCATGACCTTACCTTATTTTTTTTGTAGTCTCCTATTCCCTTCAGTTTGCTGATCACTAATTAGCTTTATCCATTTGAATCCTCCATCAAATGGCCAATTCCAACTAAATGACATTTTGTTGGATTGGTCAGCTTCTTTAGATGATTCTATTGGTCTTCATAGTTTGATTACATAGTCCAAATACAATTAATTTGCAGGCAAGAATTGTAACCTTTCTATGGTGTACTTTGTCCAAAACCTACCACATTTAGAAATACAGCCTTTGAAAAAGTCATAGGAGAAGACAGCTTTTTCATTTATGTAAAAAGTGAAAGATGTGGGAATTTTTTTTAAAAAAATGTAGTAGTTAATCTTGTGACTTCATTTGCTGTTCAGCTAACAAAAGTGGGTTTCAAAAGATAAGCTTATACATTCAACAAGACTGGCTCAAAGAAAAATACAGCTCCAAAATTGGACTTCAGTGGAACTTCTTATTTTCTCATTGCCATTTTTTATAGAATAATCAGTTTTACTAGGTTTATAGATAGGAGAAAAAAAAAACAATTAAAAATATGAGCATTATTATAAATGAATTTTCTTTTTCAAAACTGTTAAAGATAACTAAGAGCTGTGTTTCAGTGAAACAGATTCTAGAATCTCAAAAATACAAGTTTAAAATCTAAAGTAGTTATTTTGCATCACTTCTGCAGAGGAATGAGATTAAACTGCTATTAGAACTTTCATTATCCATTAGGTGCCGTACAAGAACAGACCTTTAGACAATTGACTTCATCTATAGAGATTACTGACAAAGGGTTTTAAAAGGTCATTCTAAATGGTGTCCCTTTAGGCCATTTGGGCTTGAGTGGTCCTGTCCACAACTTATTTTCTATGGTCTACTGCTTTTAGGTAGATATGAAAAGAGCTTTGTGCAAAACAAGTATGAAGACATCTCTGCATGAACTTACCTTATTTATTTATTTATTTATTTTAAGAAATTCTGGACAGATCTCATCTTTGTGGCAAAGGTCAAATAGGAAATATCTTGAAAAGAGCTACTGAAGCAATAAGGGAATGTGAATCTGCTCTCAGTCGTGAAGCTACTGTACCTTATGAGTAAGCTCAGGGCTCTTTGTTCCTTTGAGACTATTTATTAAAAGAAAAAAAAGAAAGAAAAGAAAAAGGAAAGAAAAGAAAAGAAAAGAAAAAGAAAAAGAAAAGAGGGAGAGACTTGTTATTTTCTGTTTGAATCACATCACTAACAGGGGAAAACCAGACTGTAAATGCTTTCACTGGAGTCACCTTTGTTAATCTCATGAAGTTAGGAGCAAAAATCTCTATTTACCAGAGATGAAACACGTCTATGAAGCATAATCACAGAGAATGTCTTGGTATTTGAAAACTATAAGAGTTGTGAACAGATTTTATTACAAAAATCTGACAGTTCAGGAGGCTTAATCAATTGTGAAGTTTATAGTAGTATATCTCTATTCGTTTTTAACTTCCAATAAAAAAAAAAAAAAACAAAATCATTTCAAGTCTGCCCAACATCACAGTTTTATTAGAACGTTATTTTTAAACTTTAAGATTCGAGGGCTGGATATGCCCTCATATTACTTCTGTTTCAGAAAAATCAGGTGCAATATATATATATATATATTTTTTTTTAAGAGCTGTTGCAATTCTGCTCTCTATTCCAGAAAAACCTTCTGAACCTCACTGAGGTAAGCAAGTAATAACATGTCACATCTAAAGCAATGGCATTAATAGGAAACGCTGTTATTGAAGATACCTCCAAAGAGTTAGTTACAAAAACAAACAAGCAAGCAAACCACATTTCCATCTCTAACTTGGCTGTAATGCTGAAGGTAAGAAACGTTGTTAGGCACTTCCCTAATAAGAAAGCCGCTGTTGTGCTGACTGCGTGCACAAGGCTAAGACATTTTGCAAAACAACGTAGAAGGCCATGCTCACTGGCCCAAACTGATGAGAGCTGGGTGCCTTCTAGGTGAGAGGCTGTGTCCTTCTGTGACCAAGTATCACTAATTTGTATTAGCTGGGGCTTAATTTGAAGGGTTAAAGAAAACTACCAGGACTCTGCTGTGCCAAATGATGAATATACTTAAAAATATCTATGTTAAAGGAAAAAGCTAGTCAGGTAGCAATGCTAACATGCAGTTAGTTTCAAAAAGACTGCAAATACAGGCATTGACTACAGGCGTCCATGAGGAACCAAACATCCTCTTCAGCTCTTTGATCTAGTCCTTAAAAATAAGCAAGCGATGATAGAACAGTCCCATCTATTGTTGCTTTTTCCTTATACAACAATCAGTCACTTTAACAAAATTTAATCCGATAACCAGACTTTTACCCTCAACTTTTCTGGTTCAATTAACTTGTAATAACTTAAACCATCATGGCAGCTTAAAACCAGTAAGGAATGATCTTTCAAGTACAGTAACTTCTGATTCTTGGGAAGTAAAGCACAATTATTGAAAATAGCTCTCCAGCTACATACCAAATACTTATACCAGGCAAATATATGAGAAGTGATCTTAGAAGTACTAGGGGCACACACACAAAAAAGTATAAATTGTTCTAAGTGTTTTAAATGTCACTCTATTCAAGATAGCACTTTTTTGTTGAGAAAAGTGTAACAACATCTTACTGGCAATATTTTAATAATGCCTAGATATAGTGACAATTGTGAAACTTGAAAATTTAGCCTATTCATACAGGCTAATGTGAAAGTAAACATTCTCACTCAAAAATCTCTATTTTATGTACTTTTGCACAGAATATAGAAAAAATGGTATTTATATTCTAATACACAAATATATAATTTAGTAAATAATTCCATACTTATATGCATTTATATTGAGACTCCCAACTCAAAATAACTCTTTAGAGTTAGGAAAAAAAAACCACACACTTATTAAGAGAAACAGTGTCTTTCTAGAGGACCTTACAGTACAAATGGACAAGAAGGACAAGGGATACAAAGAGAAAGCCTTACTATCATCATTTTACAGTCTCAAACTGAGGCATTGAGAGAGTAAAAATTTTTTCTACAATGCTGCCAGAAGCCTCAAAGAACTAAGGATCAAACCAGAGCTGCTACACTGCAGTCTTGTGCTCTAACCACATGACCGAAAAATGCCTGTAAAATATTAAATGTTTAGTAGGAAATTAGTCTGTGCCTTAAAATGAAAATTTGCTAATATAATAATTATTGTTATTTTGCATATCTGTCTTCTGAATTGCTTGACATAGCAAAACTGTTCAGGGGCAGTGGATGATTAGGCCATTAAACAATACACAAGTTTATTTTAGATATATCTTTTTAAATCACAGGATTTAAAATATTTACTAGGTTTCTTTTTTCCATTGACCTTCCTGAAGGTAACCTGGTGCTGTTGTGTTATTGTGGATTGTTTTTACAGTGTGGGAGAGGGGGAGGGAGGGAGAGAGGGAATGGAAATTCTGGACTGATGTAAAAATACTATGCTTAAAGACTGAATAGCATAGGAAACAAGATCATCTCTTAGCATCTAAAAGAGCTTTGCTCCTGGGAGAAAATGAAAATCTGGATTCTGGAAGGATTCTGGTACATGGATGTACTCCATCTTCCACAGTTGCAGGACATAGTTGCAGCACAGTATGGATGAAAATATGAATAGACACATTTGTGACTATGCTATCGGTATGTTGATAAAGGGCATTACAGTAGTTCATTAATACAGTCCTGTGAGTATAAACAAACCAAAAATCTATAAAATAGAAATGTAGGAGAAGAAAGAATACAAACTAGAGGCTGAAAAAAAGGTTTAAGCAAGAGTATAGTTTTGGCATCCTACCAAAATTATACTCTCGCATAGTCTGTCTCACTTGCCTCACCATGTCAGTATGAGCATCACATATAAAAAACACAGTACTCTTTATACATATCTCATTCCACCAGGTTGTAGCTCTTTTCAGCCAAAAGCACTTCTTTCACAGCATAACACAGAGATCTACTCCTCCCACATGCACCCCTACCATTTCCAGTTATGTGATGTGCAGTTTAATTTACAGACTTCCTGAAGCAGAAGACAGCAGCTTTTTAAGTGTTTGTACCATGTCTGTCTGACACTGTACGAATAACGTAATTTTAAGGGACTACATTTTCACTGGCCTTTTATGCAGTGGTTGAAGGGGGTTCAGCCTCTCCCTACTCCCAAAAATCTGACACCAGAATTAAAAATAACCACAGGCTTGTAAGTTGTCCTCAAATTGCTGCTTGTGAAGAGCATAAGGTAATGTATTCTAATAATAAATTGAGTAATATTTTGAAGTTTTTATGTAAATTTAACAATATTTCAGCAAATTTTTTAAGGATTCAAGTTCTCAGCAAAGTTTTCTGTCTCATAAATGCACTTCAAATGAAGTGGCCTTACAGTGGGGATAGGCATTTAATGCTGTCCCATGACATTAACACTTAGCTGAAAGAAGGAAAAGCCCAACATCTCTGTGAAATAATTTTGGGCAATTTTAGCAGAGCTCATAACAGAACTAGGTATGTTTCTGAAGGGCCCAGAGGTGGCATCCATAAATCATTGCAGCATGTAATTTTTTACAAATGGTTGAAGGGCCACCAAGGCATTACTCTCAGCAGGGAAAGAACTAAGTCTGCTTTACAGTTCAGGCTCAGCAAATAATTAAAACAGTAGAGTTAAGGAAAGAGATATTTGCTTGGGAAAAACAACCATCTCTATCTTCTCTGTTGTTCAGATGTTGGCTTAAAAACCATACAGATATTTTCCAGTTAGCAGATACAACATACCCTATTATGTTCAGTGTGTTCTTAAGATGAATTAAAATTTCTAGAATATCAGTATACAGTATGGGAGAACACATAACAGCATATTTTAATCAAAGCCTAACACAGGTCCTTCCTGATAATGGTCCTTAATTTTTATAAGCAGTAGGAAGACATTTAACAAATCTCTTGCAATTTCCTGCAACAGAACCATAGCTTACTTGCTAAAATTACGAAACTTGTTGCAGAAGTCTGATCACACTTTGAGGTTCAGTGTATTAACTTCTTTTGCATGTAAACTGACACCAGCAGAAAAAGTAATGTGATCTAATGCTGTTAAAACGCCATCCTGCTCCCAGTATCTCCAAAAGTTCTCCTTCTTTTTCTCTAATTATTTTATAAGGCAAGAGCTTTTGTCTCTTTTCTGCTTACCCTCCTTTTCTGGATCAGCTGTAGTTCTAGCAAAAAATTTTTTGATATCCTGCTCTTAGTATTTTGCCAGGATGAAAGTTAACCGTTTATTCTTACTCATCTCATTTTTTCCTCTCCTATTGTCTTTTGATGAATTACTGTATTTTGACTCTCTGACGTCTTCATTTTTTCTCCAGTCTCTTGTGTTTAAACTTCTCAGAAGCCTTTTGAAATGTAAACAAGTTATACAGCTGGGCTTCCTTATCCACTGCTGAATGGATTTATTCCAAATACACTTAAAAGTAGTGAAGCGTAATTACCTTTAGCAGCACATGTGATGATTAAACATCATCGCAACACAAACATCAGTTCTCCTTTTTAACAGTGTCAAGCTTACGTTATGCATCAAATTTAAGGTAAAGGTATCATTTTTAGAAAATGTTAATGTACATCTCAATTCATAAACATGTAAACATGGCAGTTTTCTGGCTGTATGTCAGAAGACACGCACTAAACTGGATTTAATTTTTAATGTAACTGTGTATGATGAAAAGCTCATTAAAATATAAACAAATGCAATTTCCTGTTACTCTCACACATATGGAAATATTGGTGTCTGCATGTTTATGTGAATGCAAAAGAATATCATATTTTGTTCAGTGATGATTACAGTTGCAATAGGAGAACTTACTAAAGGCAAAGATATATTCTCTGACCATAATTTTTTAACTAATGTCATAAGGTACTGTTTCTTCTTTGCTAGAAGAAAGGAAGCTCTTGGCAGTTGTTCTTAATCCTTGTTAAACAGAGGTCCAGTATTCTAAAATACAAAGATTTTTCTTCTTCCTCCTTTGATTACAGGGTAAACTATATTACATCCATATCTGAATCTTCTCCCCCAGCCTGTATCAAATGTTAGAGCTGAAATATGTCTCTGACAGAGATCTGGACTCTCAGCCTTTTAAAATGAATTATTACTCAACTATTCTTATTTCTGCATACTGCTATTTGATATCTGGCAGTCATTTAAAGCACTAGCAACTCCTCTTCCACAGCAGCACACACATCTGATTTGGTTTCTGCATTTTCTTGGTATAAATGCTGCCCTATTGCTTTTCTTGGAGGAAAAAAAAAAAATCAGGGTGGGGCTAGATTTCAGCCGCTAGATTTTCACTCTACTTTGTACTAAAGCAGATCCATAAGAACAATCTAATGTGTGAAATTTGTTGTTTATATAGATCTGCAGCTGGCTAAGTCTCAGTTACTTTCTAAACATAAAATAATCTCTGTATAAACTGTGGGTTTATAAAGTATGTAAGCATTCTGTGTTTGTTTAGTCCAGATCACCTGCTGAAACTGAAGGTTATGCCTGGGTGATAACCATCAGATGACAATTCAAGACAGAATTCAAATTCTTCCAAAGTGTGTCCAGATCACAAGGGCAGGAGATGAGGACAGGTCGGGTAGAGCTTTAAAGCATACCATCAGCATACACAAAAACTTACCAATCATAATCAGCATTTACCTCAATTTTGTGGAAGTAGAGTTGAGTGAATTAAACAACTCTTAAGTACATACCTAATTAAGAGGTTGTGCCCATAGAGTCATTAGAGCTGCAGTCAGGAACAGTGCTTCTTTTCTGCTTACAAAGAACATTGATCCCGCCATAATGATTAACTGCTGTTGAAGGATAACATAAGAGAAGGTTAAAACACTTTTCCAAATACCTTTAGGCAACAAAATATACATGACAAATTTTCATATTAAGGATCTTGTCTTCAGTGCAGAAGTAGGTAAAAACAGTTTTCAAGCACAAACTAAATTCACCAATCAATCCTAAAACCCTATTCTGCCTTGCTTTTATTATTATTATTATTTTATGATTAATGTTAAGATAGCAAAAACTTATTCATTACTTCAAGATTTAAAAAGCATCTTTTTACATGGGAAGAGAAAGGCCATGCATAAGATGAACTTAAACAAATCTGATAAAATGCGGTATTTTATCTGTTTCTAATGTCTCCTTTATGGAAAAACTGACCAGAACATATGGCAACACTAGCCATTTTTTAGGCTTTTCAATAATTTCAGTATAATATAATCTCAAATAGTGCACTTCCTACTTCTGCTAAGTAGCTTACACCTACTTGAGCACCTTCTCTGCTATTAGTGGAGTTTAGTGGTCAGAAGTATCACAGGCAGCCTGGTAAACGCAATTCTTTTCTTTCTGATCATTTTCTAGAACCTTCTGCAAACTCCAGAGACTAGGATTCTCTTTTAATTAGATGCAACTCTAAAAAAATGCAAGGAGACATCCTCTTAGAAAAACAGCCAAGCAATGAACATGTCAACCCTCTGAAACCACCAACTTCCATGGACTATGTTCTCTAAAGCAAGGTGACATTGCCTTAGTTCATAGTTGACAGTGCAATCTTACAGAATTTTAACATACACTCTCAAATTCATTTGTAGAATAAAAAGTAAGAATCCTTGAAATATGTATCTCTTTGAATCTTCAAAGTTTCTCTTTTTTTAAATCTAGCTAGCTATACAAAGAAACAGCAAGTCCATTTGTCCTAATTAAGACCTTCAACTTAATTTGTGTCAATTTTCTCTTCCAAGTCTCATCACTTCAATCCTTCTGGTGTCCTTTTTGTAGTTACAGTCTTTTATATTAAATTATTGCAAAATACTGTTTCTGGGTTACATTACAAGACCATTTGGAATACATGTGGTTTATTCAAAACTACAGAACTTGTTGAGTCGGTAGCATCAAGATTCAGGTGTGAGACTGGGATATATTTTCTATGTGTTACAGCATTGGAACTAGGCTAAAGGTGCACTCTGCCATAGCTACTGTAACCTCGCTAATATGTTGTTAAACCACTCTAACTTCATTACTCTTACAGGCTTTTAGTCACTTCTCTGGTGATTGCATGAGGTGTCCATTAACTTCCGTGGTAAGGCTGTGCACCAATATTTCTTTCTGTATCAATAACAAATACTAATGACTGCCCTTACTACCACAGCTAGACCACTAGACTGTATCTTTTACTCTTCTCAGAATGATACCCATCGCATGTGATGGCCTCCTTTCACCAGCTTACCTGGGTCCATATTTGCCAACCTTTTGGATAAGATTGATTCTCTTTCCCAGATATGTTCTCCCTATTTACTGAAGTGATTTATTCTCAAGCAAGTAGGAGCTGAAGAGACTTAATTTTTGTTCCAGTTAGGGTCAGGATTAAGGTTATTTTAAAACTTTTTTTTTTTTTTTTTTTTTTTTTTGCTATACAGGGCTCTGCATTGCATTTATAGGGTCTGAAAAACTACAGCATTCGCTTAAGGATTTGGAAAAGGGGAGAGAGAGCTGAGGCAACAATAAATCTTCTCACAAGAAAAAGAGAGGTAGAAGGATGACTTTGCTAACCTGGAGAACTTTGGGGAAAGGTGGGTTGCTCTGTTTTGCCAGGTAATAACAGAGCCAATATTATAGCAGAGATTTCTCTTTCAGAATCAGAATAATCCCAGATGGCTGTAGTTAATTGCAAGTTTCTACTTCTCCTCCTCAGCCAGCAGTTGGCATAATTTCAAACAAGACAAATACACAGCCGCAAAATCAAAATTATAAGATTGACCATGCTAATCAATGCATTCCAAATATGGTTAGTTAGAGAAAGAGAAATTCAGTAATTGGACCAGAAAGAAATCAATATCCTGACACAGCAAGTCTGACTATCTGGACTACTGCTGCTGCACCTGATCACCTCCCTCTTGCCAGCTGGCCTCTCCTTCCAGTTGTCCACAACCTGCCAGCCTGGTCCTGCTTCCTGCTCTCCTCCCCAGATCCTTTCTTTCCTGAGAGGAAGGCCAGCCACCTGCAGCTCATCTCCAGCCTTGTTTTCAGAAGTATCCGGCTGATACAATGGAGTCCTAATTTCCAGAGAGCCTGGCACCTATTCAGCCATCTAACTGCACTGTGCCAAATTTGCAGCAGCGCTTGGGCACTGGTAGTTCCTACTGAGATTAAATGCACCTGTCTGTTTATCCACAGCTGCTGCCTCTTTTGCAGTTCTTCTAAGCATCTCCTTTCCTGATTCATGTGTCAGCATAGTGACCTATCACATTGTTGGGTTTGTTGTTAGGATTTGAGGTCAATCACCATCCTAGCCAGCTGGTAGGGAACATATTGCCCAGCTGGGCTTCTGCTACTAAAAGCAGCCCCAGCTGCAGAGCAGTAGCTGAGGTTCTCTCAAAGTGGTCTGTCTTTAGGGGTGTGAGGTCTAAGTGCCCTCAGCCCCTGCCTAAAATGAAGTAGACAGCTTTCAGGAAGGGGGTCTACAAGATGGGATTCCTGTGGCTGTGTCACAGGCTGAGCATTTCCAAGGGGCTGTGTGGGTCTGCAAACAGCAGAGACAGGAGTAGTTGAACACTGACGGCCCCTACCCAGTTGCATCTTTGCTTGTTACAGGGAGGCTTTGTAACATTTTTAAAATGTGTACTAATCTGCAGATTAAGTTCACAATGAGTTGTCTCCACCATCTTTTGAATGTCCCAAGCAGATTTGTCTCTAGCTTGTATGATAGACAGAGTACCTGGTGGTCTCCTCAGATTTCTAAACATTGCTCAGATAAAGCCAGCGTCTCCTGAAATGCACCTGAAGGGAATCTGTGTTTGCATGGACATGGAACAAAATATTCTTAGTTCTGTACATAAGTATCTTTCCTGCAATTGTTAGGACAGAGATTGCCACCTACCTGCATGGAAGCACAAGGAAGTAAAGCCAAGTTCCCTGTTCCTCATAGGTAGGATGGGTGCAGGCTACCTACCTAATCATTCAGAGACAGTATTTTTCTTATGACTATGAGTCATAAAATCTCCACATCAATGAACACCATTCCCTTCCAACTGCAGTTAGCACTGGTCTGATACTGCAGATAAAATGTTGTCCTCCTTTCACGTCTTTTTGCAATGCCTCACAGTTGGGAAAATGTCAGTTTAACACCTAAACAACAGACAGAAAGCATAGGACTGCACTGAAAAATGGACAAAAAAGGGATGGATATGGATAAAGGTCTACTGTAACATGCCACTACCATAAACTGAGCCAGATTGGAGAACAAAGAAGTCTGCTGAGGGGCAGAAACACTAAACTACAGGATATAAACAACAACAGACCACCAGGTTATCTTTGAAAAGGTCTAAAACAACTCTAGCATCCAAAAAGCCATTTCCTTGCCTTCATTTTTGCAGCTTCATTTTGCATTTTATCCTTTCACACAATGAGTAAAAGGAACCTTTTTAAAGTGATTAATCTGACAGTGTCATTTTTGAGTTTCACGGCATCCCATACTGTGCACAAACAGTGCACAGTTCAAAAGAAAAGAATGTTCCTATCAAAGTAATCCACACAAAAAGAGTACAGAGCGCAGCATGGAATAACTAATGGTCCAAACTACAGCATTATTATTTTTTAAAGATTTTCAACCTGAGAGGCATTCAGGCTTATCAAGCTGTGATCCAAATCTTTTCTAATACATACAGTCCTGCCTCATACTTAATTCTTTACTAAGTACATCACACAGCAAAAGTATTGTTTTTTAAGGGGTCCTCATTCAGCACCATCAAAAATATGGCTGTAGAAATCCTTTATTTTTTACATGCATTTGCTAATGATTGATCAAATGGGCAACTAATAAATGGTGCAGATTGAAAGGCAATTGTAGAGGATGGTCCTTTCGAGATGAAGTGCTTGAAAATGGTCCTCAGGTTCAAGGGAACTTTGATGAGTAGGTATCATTCAGTTTGGATTATAAAGGACAGCAAGGAGTAGCCTGAGAAACAGAGGGAGGTTGTTCATGCAAGAAAATGTTGGGGGACGCTACGGTCTTTCCAGGGACCATGCAAGTCCCTAGCATCTGAGCCTGTCCTGCTGAAATCAGCTCTAAAAATCCCATTTATTTGTATGAGAACAGAATATAGTTTTCTCATGTAAAGCTTTAAAGATTGAAATCTGTTCTCTGATTTTGTGCCTAACCTTATTGTCAGGTATATGAATTGTAGATCAAGCACTAGAACTTTATACTCACCTCTGGCACACAATTACCTGTCTGCCAACATGCTTGACTTCATTTATGGCTGGAAAAGTAGGAAATGATGGTCACCTTAATTTACTAGCTACAAAATATGCAGCTGCACCTCCTTGAAATATCTCTTTTGCTTACCATAACTTTCACTTTTCATATGTAGTGCTCTGAAGATTTATTCAAAACCCACAAAATCTGTGTAAATCTGCAGCTTAATAAAACTATATAGTACTCTTTTGCTCCTCCTCATCATGCTTACAAAGAGGACCTCACTAGAAAATTGCTTAGATGATCCCTGCTTACAGGATCTTGGCCGCTGTTGGTGCTAATGGGCCCTGGCATGATACGTTGCAAAAAAACAGTGATGATGGCCAGAATCTTAGGCTAACTGACTAGGTTTATTTAACTTCTGAACTTATGCAGACATTCAAATATATTAGTTACCTGCCTCAATACTCAGTCTCCTCTGTATCTAGTTAGACAACAGTCATTAACTATATTATGTCAAAAAAATAAGGCACTCACTAATACTGTTTTCATCATAACTTTTGCCCATTTTTATTAGTCTGACTAGTGTCCTCTGTGGTAGTCTTGTAGCATCAAAAAGCTTTTACTATAACATGTCAATTCTAGTTCATCTGAGCCACTATTTCTACACTTATTAACATCTATGTAGAAGAAAAGAACATAGAATCACCAAACTGATGTAGATGTGCCAAATGAAGAGAATAAGTCCTATATTTTAGCTTTTCCGTCATTTCATCTTTTCTTTTCAACATTAAGAGTGAAAGGAGTAATGAAGTTGTTGCAAATGATAATCAAATAGAGGAAGAGATTTGAAGAAAAGGGGTTTGGGCACAGTTTATGAAATCATAGAGACCCCTTATTTTATTCTGAATTAACCTGCCTCTTATACTTGTTTTCATATCCAGTTCCACAAAAATAGAAACAGAAAAGGAAGTTATGGATTCCTTAATAAGAAAGTAGAAAACAGAATCAAATTGCAGGACTAACAGCCTATTTCTTCTCTGCTTAATTTTCCCTTGCTCATCCCTCTCAAACTGCAGGACTAACAGCCAATTTCTTCTCTGCTTAATTTTCCCTTGCTCACCCCTCTCAACCAGCCAAGATTTTTTTTTCATTGAAAATCATTTCAAAAAGGTGAAAGAGATCACAGGCTTCTGCTTTAGTACTTAAATGTTCCATTTCTATAGTAACATTAAAGTAACTGTTAACAGAATTGTTTTCTTATTGTCCTGATGTTCAGGCACAGAGTGACTAACTAGCAAATTAAACGATTCCTTTCAAAGAAAGCTGTACTGCTCAATGTGACATTGGGCAGTGCCCTATTGGCATCTCACGCTAGAACTAAAGCAGCACCAGCAGCCCACTTTCTAGAATGAAAATAAGAAGATTTTAACAGTGTTTCAGAGTTGCAAGAAATCCAAACCATGCAAAATAATCCATCATCTGTGATCTTAAAAAATGATGACATTTCAGACACAATGAGTAAATAAAAAATTTTAACTAATGTGGGCAAAATAGGTGAGCTTGGGACATAAGGATCCACTCTAAAAGTGCACAGATAAGATGGTCAGAAATGTTATGTTACTGCAGATCAAAAGAGATAAATGTGAAGTCCCTCTTGCTACATGCAAAGCTATGCAGGAATTACCAGCTAGAAACTCCTTTCTGCATCGGTCTAAAGGGAGTTGTAGCTGCCTTTCTGCGGTTTCATCATACCTCTGTTCTTTCCAGTATAAGGAACTACTTTAAAATTACCCCTGTAGCAGCAGAAGAAACGATATTTATTTTCTTTTACATGCAGTGAAGCCTTTGAAAGGAAGGCTGGACAGTCAGCATACTGGAAGTAATCCAGAAAGAGAACATCTCCTGGGGCTAATGCAATTATGATTTCATTTTGGTTGGCTGCAGGAGCAGAAGGTATCATCTAACTGCAAGGATTGGCAAGCAAAGGCTACAGTCCTAGGTCTGGGGAGCATTGTGTACTTTTGACTCTGATTTTGTCAGTAAGTGAATTTGTATATGAGAAGTTAGAAAAGAAGGATAGTCCTGACATTGATGGATCCACAGGCAGGGCAAGGGTTGGGAGTTCAGATACACAGACTTAGGCTGTAACACTGAGAACAGCTGCACGAAGATATACTTCTGCATTTCTGCAGAACAGCTTGCTGAATCAAGACTGTGAGGTAGTTTACTTCATGGTTTATACATATATTTAATTAAAATTCTAGATAAATATTTGCAGCAATAAGTTTTGGAAGTATTGTAAAGTTACTTTGTATTAAATATTTATTACAATCATTTGAAATGTTCCTTAGGTTAAATATTTACCACTATTTTCAAGATATTGGTATTGAGCTTATTATAAATACAGTGCAAATGCAAAGCTGTCTTTCCCAGTTTCAATATACTTCTCTGAGTTGCCTTTAGACTTATGTCCTGATGGATATTTGCCATTAATGCATTATGACTTTTTTCCTTTATGAAAAAAGGCTCTAGCCCAAGCTAAGAGAAAGTTATAATTTAAAACATAGTTTTCACTGTGCTCAGCATTCTCACTGTAATAATATGCTTGTCCTTTTTCTTACTGCAGCTACTGTATTAAATATTTATATTGATGTTTATTTTGTAAATAAAGAAAGCAAATTAGACCAACACATGAAGCCTATGATGTGTTTTAATATCTGCATTTGTTTCATGTTTTGGCCTTTTATGCAATTGATTCAAAGGAACATGTTAAATAATAAATAACAGGTTTAAAATTACATCAAAGTATTTCTGTTTGCTTGTTTGCTTCAGGAGATCATCTATTTTTTTTACAAAAAAAAAAAAAAAAAAAGTACAAACTACAGAGAATATCTAGTCCATAACTTTACTACCTTTAGTGCATGTAGAATAATCACCAGCAAACATTTGGCTTTCCTGAAGACAGCACGAATGTCACAGTATCTTTTAGAATTTGACCTAAAACCCTCATAACATCAGGAAAAGAAAAAGCAAAAGGCTTTTGTGTGAGAAATTCTTCCTGATCAAGAGTTCAACCAACATGAAGGTCCTACAAATGTGCTACAAAACAACAACTCATGTTTATTTAATTTATTGTATTACCTACACTGGCTTGAGATAAGGTTTTTTCTACAGAGTAGTTTCCTACATAACGCTTCTGCTACTCTGCTACTGGCAAAGTGGTGTGTTTTGGGCAGGAAGCACCTCGCTATGTGCTAGAAAATGGGATGTTAGGGAAGGGTATTCACCTGCAAGACCTCATAACCTCAGGGATTCATACATACCCCTTCCTTAGGCTTGATTCACACAGCAGGGTTTCACCTGTGCAAGGGTAACTGCTTCTGCACATCTTTGGCATCAGCACTGACACAGCTGTCATTGCACATAGCCTTTTAACATGACTGGGCTTTCTTAACCTATGCTTTAAGCACAGCATGCTTCGGGGGGGGGGGGGGGGGGTTTCTGCTGCCACTTGTCAGAGATGATCCTCTAGCACAGTTTGTTAGGCTGGATTTTTTCTTGATTGTAGAGGGTATCAGTCACTAAGAAGGCAAAGAAAAAAAAACAACAAAAATAGTATTAAGAACAAACTGAGGAACTGAAGCATTTATTATTCTTCAGATAAGGTCAGTAAAGAGTATCAAGGCACCAACCGCTATCACAAAAAAGGTGCTTGCGTTTTCCTGTCTAGTTAAAGCTGTCAGTGGTCATGACATAATGCACATTGCACAGGCTTTGTTATCAATGCAACTCAGATAGACTTGTATATTTTTATGCCCTGCTTTCACCCGATACCGGTCTTTTGCCGTACATTCTTTAGATTTTACACAAATATACTGTAAGTGTCAAATGTTAGTTTGGCATTCTTAGATGCTTTTTCCTTCCCTTTTTATATCTGATATTCAGTGAAGCAGTGAAGCGGCTGCAGTTGCATCTTCCTCCAAAGCCGTCTTGAAAGTTCAACTTCAGCGATTATCCAATCTTAGGCTGAATTTACTGACTCAAGAATTAGCGTAAGTTATTTATGCAGGCCTAAACTAAAAATCTGTGTACAATGTATGTTGACCTGTATACCTACAAAACTGTTACAGATCTGCTTTCAAAGAAAGAGCAACTTTTTCATTCAGTAAACTATGTAATATCTGAAAAGTATCTTTTATGGATGTTAGTGCAATGGTTGCCTGGAAATCCTGCATGCTTATCTACAGAAAAAGTCTTAAAATTATTACATGTCTATTTGTATTAAATTGGAGTAATTGCTAATTAAAGGGAGAATTGCAATTGATGTTCTTGTCACAAAATAGCTTCAGATCACCTAAAAAAGTCTGTATTGTTCACATACAGCACTGTATATTCACATTTCACCAGCTGTGTGTTTTCTAATAAGGTCATAGCTAATTCTCTCTAATTGAAAAATATTGTTTCAATTACCAAGGACTTGTTGGTAGCAGTTGGTTCATCTTGTTCAGCATTCTCTTTGGTACCATTTTGCTGTCTTCCATTGAACTAAATGAAGGTCCCATTACCTGATACAAGAGTAAGTCATGGGGGCTTCACACACTGTTCAGTGAGGGAACAGAATAATCTTCTAAAATAAAGTAAACTAATTCTTCGACTAGGATAATAGATTGTGTTTCATGGTGTTTCGTGTGTTCTTGATCTCAGGCAATGGATGAGAATATGCAAAGTCCTGCAGAGTCCAATGGATTCCTCTGTTTCCTAGTTCTCCTGGAGGGTGGTGGAATAAGGAAGGCATCAAGCAGAAACCTTGGGACCTGAGAACTTCCCCACAGGGCGTTCCTGGGGGGGGGGGGAGGGTTGTTCCTGGAGGGTGGGGAATACAGAAAGCAAAAAAATAATAATAGTAAAAATAAAGAGAGAGAGCAACATGAAGGTTCAGGCCTGGAGACCACAATTCAGAGAACATTAAACAGAAATAAAACACCCTCCTCCTTTCAAAGGTCAATGCCTTTCAGGGGCAACAGCCAGGGAGGTCTTCCAAGCTGTAGCACAACCACTGGCTGCACTGAAACTAAAATACTATGTCTATCCTGGTAAATAAAACAGCACTGGGTAGCGAGCTCAAGTACAGGATCCTCAGTCAGCCCTACTACTCACTTGCTAGCGAGCTCTCTGACAGGTGCTGTGCTGAGCAGTACCCTTCGCGCTGATGCTCAGAGATAGCTCATGGCCAGGGATCACTCCCAACAGGATGCATGGACAAAACAACACCAGCTCCAGCAACTTCCTCCTGTACACAACTCTTCAAACTTGTACTGATGGGCCTTGCACTCCCATAGTGCATCCAGGTTTGATGCTCTCTTAAATGGGCTCTGACACAGCCCTCAGATAGTTTTGACAATCTGAAGAACAAACATAGCAAATAATAATTAAGATTTCAGCCTATAGATGTACCACTATAAGGGACGCAGAGGATACCCTGGCATCATGCGAACACACTCAGTTTGTGTCACTTGGCCTGTGAACTGGAGAGTGGTCCCTGTCCCATTTTATTTGTCAATGAAGACATAGCAAGAGAAATCAAAAAGACATCAATGCTTCTTCTCTAGCATATCCACAGATGGTAGCTGCTGGCTTTAAATTCGTTTGCATTAAGCATTAAGAAAGCTAAAATACATTCTTCCCAACTTATGAAACAATGTAAGAGCTGTATTCTGCATGTATCCTCAGAGAAAGAGGTCAGCACTCTCTCCTTTGCAAGGACAGTATTTACAATGAGTTGCCAGTAAGCTTTTGCTTTAAACAGCTTCTCTATTCAGACCTTCAAGCATTTCTTTGTTTGTGTCCAGGTTTGCCAAACAAAGAAATGCTGTCTCTCCAGGAAAAATATGGATATTTCATTTAAAAAACAACTTTCTGGGAAACAACTGATAACTACTCTGCTTCTCTTCCTCCTCTTTTTCTCATTATAGAAGACTTCACCCATTTCCTTAGTTTAAGCCAAGAATCAGATCAAAAGGAGTTAGTGGACACAACCTGCCCTGTGGAAAAGATAAGGACAAAGGTTTTCCCCAGTTAAATCATGTATAACACAAAAATACATGAAATCAGCCAGAGGTAAGCACATGAGCAAGCTGCTTAAGTTGTCTTTGTGCAGAGTTTTATAGACTAGGCTAAAATGAGAATTAGTCATTTCCATTGACTACCAAATAAGCTATTTTTTCTTAAGTGGGATGTTGCCTTTTTGGCAAGCTACAGTCTTAAGGCATTCAATTAGAGCCATTGATTCTATAGGAAAGCCACATTTTCTCGAGAAAAAAAAAGTAAAGCAGTATTAGTGCTAGATTGTACCACTCAGATTTCATTATTTGGTTAAAATTTTAACTTGACTTCATTTGGAGTGACAGTATCCTGGAAGGACTGGTGCCTTAGAAAAGATAGGCAAGCACCAAACATGAAGTTAACTAATCTACACAATGTATCTAAAGACCTCTGTATCCAAGCCTTTTTCTTGGACACAGCAAAATCATTATTCGTTACACTTAGGAATCTTTTATCACTCTAGACCTTGGACCAAGATCTTTTTATCCTGTATACCTGAAGAAAGGAGAAATAGTCCCACATCACAGCAGTCCCTTGTCTAGATCTAGGAAATAAAGAAGCAGGGAGCAAATGAAATGGAGGTGGTATAAAGTGTCTTCAAACTGATTCTTGACAAAGGTGATACTTGGTCCTACTGTATTCAGAGGATATCAGTGAAGACTGTGATGGTATTATTTATGCAGAAACATATTTTTTAGATACATATGTTCTAAATCATACATGCTTGATTCTTTCTGGGTCATTCTACAGTGAAGGAAAAGTCAACTGCAGTGATAAATTACGTAAGAGAGAATGAAGAGTATTCATTACAAGAATGCTAACAGAGAAATCTTCATGCCTCGAACACTTTTCTAAGTCTCAAGGAAATAGCTCTTTCTGAACAATGTTGTTATTCAGCATCAAACTGAGCCTCAGAAACAAAGGTAGTCAGGCAGTTCCAGCAGTAATGATGTGCTCATAAACTAAACACCTATTCTTACTTTTGGCCAGGTCATGGCTCCAAAATAGCATGACAGTGCAGGTGAAAGATAGTGCTACACCTACTGTATCACACAATTTTTCACACTACTCACAATAGGTATTGAAAGATTAACCTGCATATAACAGAGATAACAGGCAGAGTACTACAGTAGATCAATTTATTGCTTCCCAACAGGTCCCAAATAAACATGCTATCATACTGCTACGATCTTTTCTCTGGAGCTTGATAAAAGGTCCTCTCTGTTCCCCATAAGACTACAAGAGAATAACACGTGACAACATAGAGTTTTATATTAGGTAGAAGAATGGGTAAGCTGATCTTCATTATCTAATCTGGTTTGTTAGGCTTATTCTGCACCCTGCTCTTCAGAAAATGCCAGATGCATCCTTTTCCTCAAAAACATCTATCAATATCTCTTTTCTGAGAGCCACTCACATGCACCTTGCACAGGTCATTTTTCAGAACAGGGATATTAGTATTAATTTGTAAACAAAGGCATTCCTTTTCTGAAAAGTGGAATAATGCATACAATGGAAGGCTTAGTAACCTAAAGAAGCTACTTAATGCAATAAATTAATGCAGTTGATTAATCTGGTAATTCTCCTATAAAGTCCTGAATCTGTTAGCAATGTTAGACTAAGAAATGCCTTGATTTTTCTGGTCGCAAAGCCAAGCCAGACTAAGAATTTCAGAAATGCAATGAGGTTGTCTACAGAGTCTTTCCAAAAGTAGAGTTGAAGACACCCCCTCAAAACAGTTAGAAAAAAAAAATTGTCAGCAACAGTTGCAGTTTTACATCTTCAACAAACAATGTCTGAAATAACTATGTCAGACAAAAAAAAAATAAAATTAGAAAAATTAGAAAAGCTGAAGAGCAAGATAGAGAGTTTCCTTCAACTTTCTATTGATCTGTTTTTCTCTGTTTTTCCTGAAGTCCTCACTCAGTGATTATGTGCCTTGAAACATAGCACTTTTCAGAACACTGGCTTAAAATAATAATTGCAATTAAAACTTATTTTCTCTGTAAAATGGGATTTCTTGTGTTTTGCATCCATCATATCCTGAAATAACCAATGAACAAAAGAGAATCTTCCCTGCACTCTCTGCCCCAAAATGATATTTTTTGTTTATACAGCTTGAAGAAGATAACTGTCCACTTGACTGAGCATTTAATATCAGGAAAGTTTTTAAAGTTTTCTGTTGCAGAGAAGGGATTGAGCAGAAAGCTCCATCATTGCAAAGATGCATAACTACATGAATTACTTGCCAGCAATAAGGAAGTGGGAAACGTTGGGTGAAATTGAATGGGATAAAGCAATAGAGGGAAAAGATGCAAAAAGGAAAGTGCTGAAGGAAAGTGAGTGCTAAAAAGGTCTATTTGCTGCACATAGGGTTGCACAGCCGATATTAGTAATAATGGCAGTAGCATATCTAAATCTTGTATGGGCAGAAGTGGGGAAGAAGAGCCTAGGCTTAAGCCAGGGATATCAACCTTAATTCAAAACTTTTTAACATCCAAACAAAAGAAAAAAGGACCATCTTGGACATTTAAAAGAAAATGAACTTCATTCTAGCTTGATTTAGGGACCTCTCAATAGAAACAGTGGATAGAAAGGCCAGAAAGGATTTTTGTGGTGGCATAGGCTAAGATCTTAGGACTAACGGAGGTGCTGCGTAGGCTGTCCCTATGTGCAAAGCACCATGTGACTTTCCCTGTAGCCCTCCTGTGCTGGCCCAGAGGCATGCACACACATGCAGCTGCCCAGGAGCTTCTGCCCAGGAAGATGCACACTCGGGCTGGCACCCATAGACATCTTTTTGTTGGACATCTCAGGGCCAGGTGGAGCAGATGAGGCAGGGGGAAGTGGCTGGGAAGGAAGAATCTAACGACTGGGAAGGGAGAGCTAATTGGGGAAAAGATTTCCTTTAAATGCTAAACAACCTTAAAGAAACATGATGCCAATTAAATAACCAATACTAACACTAAATGCTAGCTAAGAGGAGGTGAAATAGCTGTAAATACAAAATGAGAGCAATAAAGTTCAGGGCAACTTGGACAGATTAAGAGCCTATACTTATAAATAACTGCAATTTCAAGATGAAAGACTGAACGTAATGAGGCGAGGAGAAAAGAAAATCGACATAGTCCTCTGTTACAAAACACTAAGCATGACAAAACCCTAAGCCTCTTCATGAATAAAAGCCCTCTTCATGTTTTCCACATAGGGCGTGGTGGCAAAAGAAACCCATATAGTCCAGACTGAACAAAACATACATGCAAAAAATAACTCAGAAGAAAAAGCCCAACGCTGTAAAAATGAGTGAAGCTTTGTCTGAAGTACAGTAAGGAATATAAATTAACACAGAAAATAGTTACTATTGCACACTACCAAAGGCAGAAACAGTAAGGCTTTTAAGGGGCGAGATATCTATTTGGAAGAAGCAAATACTAGAGTATGCAAATGATAATGTGTAAGAGATATGGAGAAAGGCTACATATTTTTTCTAGTTTATTTAAATGCTGCCATGTAAGCACAAACTAGATCTCAGGCAATATTCTATTCAATGTCCAGATTATATAAAACATGTAGCATTTGATAGATAAAATTGAAATATAAGCAGCATATCAGGACACTGTGATTTTGTCCAGTCCTCTGAATTTTATCAAGGTATATGTTGAAATATTGTTTCTGACATTTGTTAATTTGTTACTAAAATAATATGCAAGTAACATTTAGCTATCATTGGTAAATATATCTACAGTTTCACTGCAATGCATTGTTTTTCATTAGCTTTACTTTTTCACTGCTAATGAATAAAGGCAGTAGAAAACTGCAAGCTCAGACACTTAAGGAGTATACTAACCATTCAATTACTTACAGCATTTGTGAAGAAACAAGAACAGACATCCACCGAAAACACTTAATAGACTTAAACCATTCTGACACTTACCTACATAGTCCATCGTTCTCCAATACTACATTTAGTTAGATTTATATCGGTAGTACAGTAATACCAAAAGCTTTTAATTTCATTATGTTGCATAAAATTACTTGCTGTGCATTTCATCAACTCACGTTATAAATGATGGAAAGAGACACCTACAGTATTTAAAATGCTGACTGAATTAACTCCATGAGTTATTATAACCAGGAATTGGGGGAGGCGGGGGTGACAGGGCTAAGGCTGAGAGACCCTGACCTTACTCAGCCATTATTTTGGAGAAGATAATGCAACATATCTTGTTTGCTGCTGTATAGAAAGTATATGCAGGATAAAAATGGAAGCTCTAATTCCAAACTGAGCATTTGACATAATGGTCAAATCCTTACAGACGAGCAAAGGGATTTTAGAAATGAGATTATAAACATATTTAATATCCTAAATCTGTATACACAGTAAGAATAAACTTCAGCATTTAAAGGATTATTCGAAACATCTGTTTTCTCCTTTGAAGAGTCCACATTTGCCTTCCAGTTGCTGATCACAAACACCTGAATCAGACAAAGGAGATTAAACCCCCATGTCCTGCCTGCCTAATCTGGGGGGATCTAGCAGAAGCTGCAGAGGAAGAGAATCTCTTCTTACCATGCATTGCTAGCCCCAGTAAAGGCAGTGGGGCTAAGGTGAAGGCAGAAAGTTCACTAAAATTGCTATTTCTTTAAAAAGACATATATATATATAAAAAAAAAAAAGTTGCCACAGATTCAGAACTGATGTATTTCACTTCCTTTTTCATATGTGGAATTCTAACTGTTATACTTTTACAGGCTCTTCTGGCTTTTGAGTAGCACTACCACATACAGAGTATATTATACTGCTGAAAGCAAGCTATTAGGATATTCCATGTTAAATGTTTCATAAATCATTTTTAAAATAATAAATCTAAGCCAACAGCTGCTTCATGTCTGATTTATATTATCTTTTCAAGTGTCCTCTATATGTGTGGCAATAACCATTATCAGATTTCAGAATTACACAGTAAAGCATTTCCAAACCCTAGAATACAGAATACATACGTATATACATACATAGATAGATATTCTCATAATAAATGGAAAAGGGGGGGGGGGGGAGAAGAGTTTTTGAACCAGAAATTCTTAGTTTTAGCATCAGTGCCCATAGTGTTCCCAGGATGTCATAGATTCTCTTGTGTTAGACACTGGGAAGGGCTGGTGAATCCATAGACTAGCATCATAAATCTGAGAAATAAAACCCCAGATAGCAATCTCTCAAAAATTAATATAATAATAATAGTAACAATAAACCAGCAAGCCTGCTTGCTTCCTCATTCCTGTCTCCCAGAAAAGCCATCGCTCTATGTATCCAGATTGTAAATATCGAATCTATTTGTCATCACGTACAAGATCATGTCCAAATTATTGTTTTTTGCTGAATCTCCTTCTGTAGACAGTAATTTACTGCTTGTATACATTGACCAACTTCCACAGGTCATTCAGAATGACAGTTCATTTTCTTAGGGAATGCCTCTCATACCATCATACACAAGTGATAAACAGCAGTAGTCAAACACTCAATTGGCAATTCACTTTCTAACTTTGAGAGTCAGACTGCAAGCACCACACCAGGAACAGAATTCTTCAGAAAAACTCCCTGACCTACCATGCCTTTTTCAGTTACACTGATGCAATTCATTGATTAATTCACTGATATAATTTCAAGGAGAAATCTGAATCAATCCTGAAGTGTATGAAAAGGACACTACTGTAAACCACCAGACTATATGAAGATCTATTTAGAATTTCAGGTGCTATTTCAGGGCTCCACAGTGGGAAACAAAGTGATGAGAAAGGTGTCAATGGTTCTGAAAGCAATTTAAAAATTATATTTATATACACAATAGATGAAGACTTTGCAAAGGAATAAAAACTAAATCTATGTCTTTGAAAAAGGAAAATGCCAGATCTACCACAAGTTAAAAGCTGCAAGAAGCTTGTCATTAAGTCATTAGAGGCTGATACCTGTGAAACTCTAACTTTCCTTACTAGATTCAACTAAAAGAGGCTTAAATTGTGTTCCTCTTTGGCTTTGTTCTTTTAAAGGTCACTATCACACGACAACATCGTAATATTGATCGGGTCAATGGTATCTGTGTTCATACTTGACATCTGGTCCAATACAACGCATTACAACTGACACCACATTGAGCAAGACAAAACCTGGGACAGAATCTTTGTCAGAGACAGTTAAAAGTCGCACTGTTTTATAAATGCTGATAACTGATGAATTGTGAAAGAAGAAATTCTCTCAAATCTGCCTGTTTTCTTGCTAACACTTCTTTGTCTTATTGGCAACTGCCTAGTTAAGGAACAGTTTTGGTATCTTGGAAAGTTGAACTCTCAAGGGCCAGAGCTCCAACCTAATCCATCAAGAAAGTTTTGAAATAGGAGGCAGGAGAAGGAGGAGAAAGAGTCTTTGTTCCAAACTGAAATTAAATCAAACTAAAACATTAGTATCCTCCGCAGGTTAGAGTAAGCTCTCTCTTCATGACTGTCTCAGTGAATCTATTCATACCTGCAAAGCCTGACTTTGAACACAGGTCTCACCTGAGACAGTCACTTTTCTGAATCGGAAAACAATTTTTGTCTTTGTTTCCTCTAGTTCTAATATTATTTCTACCAGCATTTCAACACGACAGCTTGGATGTGCTACCTGAAAAGGAATTACAGGGATTCTCTTTCCTGGAAAGATATAAAACAAGTATTTCAGGCAAAAAAGAATACTCACAGGAGCACAAATATCAGCTCTGTGAAGCTATACATACAATATATTCAAAGAACTAGATGTGCTACTAAGAAACCTCTTCATTAGTGGGATTCATTTGTTTGGATGAGATTCTGCCAGTTTAATGCAAAGCTTTTTTCCTGAGAGATCCCCTTGATTCACTGACATTTGTAAAGTGCTATAAAATGCTAATTGGTATCATCAGTGAACCATTAACATTCTGTTTAGTCTTATTCTCAAAGCAAAAATTATAATAGGAAATAAAATGTCATATAGCAATGAGATAGCTGAAGACTTAAAAGAAACAGGCACATTTTCCTCCGAATGTTAACCTTATCCATGACTGGTTCACCCTACATCATTTCAAATACCCACAGGCTTACCAATCAGAAAAAGGAAACATTTCTGCTCCTTACAAGTTACCTCCAGCCAAAGAAGTTTGCTGCTAAGGAAAAATTAATATTCCAATATAAAACAATCTTTAACTAATTTTATTAACCTCTGTCTCTCTACAATTCTTTGCTAACTCAGACAGGCCTTCAGGTGACAACCAGTGTGCAACTTTGTCCCAAACTCTGACTTATTCTAAAACATTACTAATACAAGAAGAAACAAGTCAGGTATTTCTTTCTCTCTTCCCTTCACCAAACCTTGGAAAGAGTCTGCACTACTGCACTAGGGTACAAGATGCTTTTCATAGCTCTGCTAGGCTAAAGATTGTGGAGTTCAAGCACAACATGGTATTTGAATTACACTAACATGTAAAAACATTTTTGGATAAAAAATACTTTATTGCCACCAATTTAAAACCATAAACATGCTTTGAATCTAATTCAATATATTCCTTATTTGTTCCTGATTCCTTCCCTTTATTATTATTAGAAGGCATAAATTTCCAGCAAGGCTTGTGCTTGACAAGGCTCCATTATTTGCACATGACAAGGTTTATCAAAACCAGTTGGATTTTTATGAGGAGTCTTTTATGTTTCCTCCATAAAATATAAATAAATGAAAAGGATTAGATGGAGGAAGCAGAGTATAATTCATCACCAATGTGAAGCAGAGGGAGCAGACTGCAGATGGATGAACTGAAGAAGAGTGCTGTGACCGGTCTAGAGAAGAAAACTACCTTCTCTTTCAAATGCTGGAGAGGAAAGACCACAATAAAGGAGTTTTGCTTTTCTTGCCATTTTTAGGTGTCACTAAAAGCACAGAGTATAAAACCACCATAAATTACAGAAATATATACGAAACAGTAATGCTACTGTCTAATTTTATTTGTTTGGCTGATATTCGTTAGTTTTGACATTACAGAATAAATTACAATGCCAGAAACTTAAAATTAAATCTACTCTACACAAACAGTTCAAGAACAATTAGGAGGAAAACCCTTTTAAGGTTCAATGTCCAATCCCGTTCTTCATTACCCTCATCTCGGTCGCACAAAAATCCATTAAATTGCCTTGTATTCCCATAAATAAGTAGTGGAGAGTTTGGCCCACTTTTTTGCCCAACTAAAGCAGAAAAGTCATTCTGCAACCCCAAGAAAAAGTCCACGGGATTACTTTTACCCATCACATACGCCATAGAAGGAAATCCCAAAACCAAGTTTGTTTGCTTAAATGAGTTATACAGGAAACTTCATCTCTTCCAGTACCTCTGTTTGTGGTAATGGCTTATATAAGTTAGGCACACAAGAACTGCGGTCATTTGGATAGAATTTACAAAGTAAGCCACAAAACTCTGAAGATTCTATAAGCAAAGCAGCCACAAGCTTTAGGTACTGGCTACATCAAAATCTTTCCAGGCCTTGTCTCTACTTTCCCACAGAACCAAACTCATTTCTCTTGAAATTCTAAAACTTGGACATTCACTTTTTGTCTAATTTGGAACAAAAACAGTTGTTAAGTTTTTCAGAGTGTGAAAATTCTGTTTAGTTTCAATAAAATAAATAGAAAGCCAACAAGCAAAGTGTTTTAATATAACCCAAAGTCAAAATACCACATTATCTTCTCAGAACAAAATAAGGCAATTTATTTATAACCATTTATTTAAACACTCCTCCTGTCAAATTTCATCAATGTTCACCAATGTTCCCATAAAACATTTATCTTTCAGTGAAATCACAACGAAAAAAATCTCAAAATGTTAGTCTGATGTGGGCATTTCTAAGGACTATCCTGAAATGAAAGCTGATTGCCATCAGAGATATTTGGAGTAGGAGGTACTCAGATCTCAGATTTAAGTGCTGTGTAGATACTTCAGGAGATGAATTATGAAAATATTATCTTACCTTAAACCATCACAGGATTCTCCATATTTTTCAAAACAAACAGAAAGACCTTCCCTTAAGCTGATCTCTTACTACCTCATAACCTTACTAATAAAATAAAAAGTTTTTTTTATCTATATGAGGTGTGTCTTTCTTCCCACACCTACACAGGACTCTGCCTGTCGGTACTAAATCAGTTTCCAGCAACAAAGGAGTCAGGGGAGAGTGTCCTTAGAGACTGAGTGAATTATCCAGAATAAGTACGAAAGCTTAAGTTAAAATAATGGCTTACAGAATGATGGATACAAGATGGAGAGGGACTGTCTGAAGGAGATAAATTTTGCCAACAATTTCCACAGTGAGAATGAATACACTGTAGTTAACCAGTCCTCTGGTTCAAGTCCCACAAGAGACACAGTAGAAATTCAATAGAGGGACATTTTCTAGCACACTTTTACATCACCTTCTCATAGTGCACATTAAATCATGAGTGCTAATCTGCAAGGTAAATAAAAACTGTAAGTATTTTACTGCTATATTTCAGATTTAGTTCACAAAAAGTAACTTCATGTCTCTTTCTTTGCTTCATTTAAATATTTTGGCCCAGATTCTGCAAACATTTATACATGTGATTTCTACATACAAGCAAAGCTGAATGCTTGCATCATGGTTTGCAGGATCTGTGCCTTGCATTGTGAGCTCTTCATGCAGTCCTCTACCAGTGCATAAACACTGAAATAATTAATGGGCATTACTCAGGCGCTACTTTAGGTAAATTCATTCTGAAGAATTTCTTTTGATATAGGTTATGTAGCTGTGGATTGATTGACCGAATCTCTGCATTTAGTGAAGTCTATCTTTTATTCATGGGGGGTCTAAATCTAAATTTTTTCATTTGTGGGAAAAGAACCATAACCTCCCGGTACTTGTCCCCTTGCCAACCCATGTGATATTTAAATATGTTGTATATGCCCTGACTTAATCAGGTTGTACAAATCTGACTCAACTGATGATAGAATCTGACTAGATAATCTTATTATTTGTTTCAGACTGTTGACTAAATCTTTGGCACACCCTATATTGGATTACATCATGGATCCTAACAGGGAGAAAAACAGCAGCCATGAAAAGATATTCTGATATATGGAAGAAAATTAAATCTGATCTGTGGATGTGCTAGCAACAAACACACAGCAAAATTCAATTCCAGGCAGGCTGGGAAAGTCTCCCTACGTACTGCACAGAGGCATCAGTGTTTCATTTGCTCTTGCTTGTGCTGATCAATCAAGAAACACACAGCCGCTACAGTTTAGCCCTTCTTACTTGCTTTTGGATGTAGAGCAGTGATTTTTTGAAATCAAAATTAAGGAACTCACAAGGAAGCACTGATATTTAAACCAATATGCAACAAAGAGATCTTAAAGGTTCTAACTGCTACAACCTGGAATTCAGTCTTTCAGAGTCAGTTCAAAAGGAACAGGTGACTGATTGAGAAGAGACGTAAGCAGAGTCCAGCAAGCAGCGATTGTTATTCTACTAGACCTGTCCTTGAGACTCTCTGATAAAAGGGGGAGCTCAGTCTCCAACTGGCCATTATCTCTGGGCTTAGTCACTGCTGACGGTTCTGCAGGTCAACAAAGTGCCAGCTGTGATGTCTCCGGGATGTGTGGAACGAAAGGGAAAGTTAGCTTATGTAGCCTCACTCTCTCTCAGGCATCAGACAACAGCAGGCCATGCCCGCTCCTCACTTCGTACTATGGACAAACACCAGGCCATTGAACTGTCAGAAGAGTCAACGAATAAGTCAAAGAGCTGTGTTAAACCAGATCAGGCTTGAGGTTTCTTGGCACTGTGCACCAAATTCAGCTTTTACACACCAAGCAGCCTTTAGGCAGAAAGATTCATTTTACCGCAGGAGCAGAGAGGATTTGAGGAACAGCAGAACAGAGAAAGGAATCTAGCAGAATTAAGGGGAAATAAAGGCACACAAAAAGGCGAGCAGGGAGCCTGTCACAGAGAAGGGCTATAAGGGATCAGTCCTAAGGAGCTGTAGTTAAAGAGCATGAGCTTTTCCATGTGGACTCAGTTGAAAAGGGTTTCAGACCAACGTAGTACAGAGTAGGCAGCATACATTACGACCCAAGGACATAGAGGTCAGGGACTGACTAAGTCTGTGCAAGCTGTCGTGAGACACTTTGATGTTCATTACTTAACAGGGCCAACCAGATACACAGGAAGCGAATCATGGGTGTTACGCGCATGTCTTCATATCCTATTGCGGTAGACATTTGGCATTTCTGAATACCATGATTCATACACAGCTACCAGGCCATGTCCTCCTTTTGTACCCATCTTGCCGTATGGGTGGCAGAAAGGTGAGAAGACAGCTTTAACAACCAGCCAAACTTTGAACAGGAAATCCCAAAGCCTCATGAAGATGACACAGTTGAGTGCCCTATGCCTCAGTGTGCTACAAGAGCACATGAAATAGCTGAGCTGCTGTCACACTCAGCTGATGAATCCTCATAAATTTAATGGCCGTATTACCTACCAGGACAAGTTACCTCTGAGACTGCCTATCCTTTCGTGCTGGTGATTTCTCACTGCTTTCATTCTTGATAACAGGTTCATAGAATGAATCAAAGAATACAGAAAAATATCTCAAATCTTCTGTTTAGAAGGCATATTTCACACTCTAGGGCTGATTCATGAGCTACTAAAACAGTGAGAACATCAGTCTAGCACTTAAGATCTTCCTGTATTACTTTAATGTTGACAAAAAGCAGCTATAACCTTCAAAATTTTGCTACAGGTTAAAACACAGACTAAAATAACCTTAACTAGGTTGCAGTCATATTTTATGCGCCAAATTCTTTCCTGCTAATCACACCAGATCACGTAATTCCTTATATAGTCTGTAATTTCCAGCAGGTTCCTCGAAAACTGATTCTTCATCGTGGGCAAGACAGCAACGTCAGCAGGCCATGCCCACTCCTCACTTTGCACCAGCACAAAACCAAGTCATTGGTGTGGACAAGACAAGAACTACATCTACAATTAATAATAATAATTTTCCCTGTTCACTGAGAAATAGAAATGATGCCATTATATTCCTGTTACTTAGAAATACAAAACTATCAAACCCAAAAGAATGAGTAAGAGCAAGGAAGACTGATTACTAAAACCACTGCTAAGCCAGCAGAGCAGAACATCACTATTTCCTCACCAAAAAAATTGCTTTTCATTTAAGGATTCATAAACATTTTGCAAATTCTTTATATACAGAGTTGTACCTGGTCTGAGGACTTATTTTCACAAGTAGCAAGTGAGTTTTTAAATAAATGAACTGTGGTTACTTTTCATTTGTGGTCTGGCCAGCAAGGATCATTTGCCAAAATAACAAGTTAAGAAAATATTTGACTAAGGCCAGTGACTGCTCACCTTGGAAACACAATTCTGAAGTAAAGTCATCCAGTCATGGCAAAGTCATCTGTCCAGTTAAAACAGCTCACATTACACATTTTTAATACTTTAAATCTGCCAAAAGCCACTTCCAAACAAGTCGAACTTTGCCTAAGAAGTTATACACTCTTGAGAACTATAGAAATGTTCACAGTTTCAAATGAGGATAGATTTGATAACTTATGATCCACCTGCCAGCTAGAAGTTGTGCAAAAGAGGAAGCTAACATACACAGCTTTGTAAAATGCTTACATGTTTCTTAAAAACAAACTACCAGAAAAAAAAGGCCACAATTAAGAAAAGTTGTTCAGCAAGAAAAGTTGTTCAGATAACAACTTTACAAACTATTACACAGACACGTCACAGTGACTCAGAAGGCTACAGGCAGCCTGTATCGCAGTTGCCCTCTCCTAGAAACCCTCTTCTACATAGGCACATTTTTGGGAAAGTTACATTGGTTAAGAGTATGTTACAGTTTGTCTTGCAGTTTAACAGTTAGAGACTACTGCTATAAATTTGGTGAATAGATAGCTGCTTTCATTTTATCATCATTTTCTGAAACCTGAATCAGAGCATCATCTAAATAAAATAACCCAAATTTAATCAAAACAGCATTGACCTGCTGTACATTTTCACAGTTTTGGGTAGGCTTAATTGAAAGGGTATGTTTAGCTATCAAGCCTGGAGACTTGGTGTAAGAAGACAGAAAACTCAATGGTATGTGGCCCCCTAAACTTTTGGCTAGAGGGAAACCAAGGAGTGTTTTGAAGTTTCTTATAAAATGTAGAAAGTAGTATCTGACTCAAAGTAGAAAGATACAAGTTAGAATTCTTCAGGTATTAAACTCCTCTGGCTCACTAATTGTGTTTGAATGCCATTTAAGGGAGAGAAAAATAAAAAGAGCTATACTGTAAGACTTTTTTCATGACAGATTTGAGAAATCATTCCAAATCCCCTATTCTTCCCCTAGCAAAGCAGTTCTTTTAGAATATGTTGAAAAACGTTGTTTGCTATCATTAAGTTTTATGCTAATTCTCCATAGATAGCATACTCTATACTCATAATTATTACAAGAATCTTAATTACCTGTCAAATTATTTTGCTTTTCACCTGGCAGAGGTGCAAGGGTATTTTTTACCTTACTTTTGGTACTGCTCTCAAATTCCAGTTGCCATCATTTAAGAAATGTTAATGATGCTAATGAATACTAAAGGTCAGACACTTAGCTTGTGAAAATTAGCACAGCTCGGTTGATTTCTGCAGCTCTACTGATTTACCATTACTGAGGACCTTAAGATCCTGGCATTGCAATTTATTAGTCTCGGCTAGAGATCTTGTTCCATACATTCAGCTGTTTAGAAGTATCTGCAGGGTCAAATGAAAATGCAGGCTAATGCAGAGAATGTCAGTCAATGTGGACCGAAAGAACTTTTCAACTTCACTGCCACTTGCACTCATGGCCCATAGTTTTGACCAATTTTTCTTTTTTCTACATACACACATAAAAAAAGTGAAACTCAACACATGGTTTCAGCCCGCAAGCTCCAAAGCAATTGCTTTTGCTTGCACAGCCCTGGACGTAGCAGAAGATGGGATCTAGAACTAAACTTTGAAACTTGGACTAATCTGTATTTCTACTATAAAATCATAATGCAGCAATCCTGGACTTACAACTGAGACCATGCATTCAAGAGAGAGAATAAATGCAAACCACTGCAAACTCTTTAGAAGTTTCTCAGTGCTGCTGTATTTTTGCAAAATTTCTTAAATAGGTTAACTCAGCCTGGTTCTCAGTTTCATACTGTGTGATTGATCTGAGTCATATGTTTTGGGTCATAACTTTAATGCCCAAACCAAAGTCTACTGCCCTGACCACTGTGCTTGCTCTCTGTCTGTATTCACTTATCTCATACGGAACAAGAGCTCTCCAGGGCAGAGACTACAAGCATTTCTAAAGGACTCTTGATTTTTAAAAGCAGCTCCAGGGCATTATTACAACACAAATATTAATACATATGAGAAAATTCCTCTTTATTTCCCTCTTTCATAGTAAGTACGCATTTGAAAAAACAGGTGGACAATGTAAAGATAATTGGTTAATAATTCTGCATGAGATCCATACTTTCATAAAATAATTAGCTCTAAGAATTGTAAGATAAATGAGTATAGATTAAACAAGACTGATAGCTCTAAAGACTCAGGCCGGGGGGGGGGCGTATTAAAACAGTTCTACTGAAATATTCATACAATTGGGAAAAAATACATAAAAGCTGTGGAAACTCCCCTCTAATATCAGGATGAACTCAAAATAAAAGTAAATTTTCTCCTCTTCCCCCTTACTCCCAACTAAATAACGAAACATTTAAAGTAGAATTGATAATAAGTTATTCAGCTGTGAGGCACTGTCAAGACACTGATTTGATTCTGTCAGAGGAGGGATTTGAATACAGATACCTTAAAACTAAGACAAGTGTTTTACTCTGGGGAAAAAGGGAGGTGAGTGTCTGAGCGCATGACCATGCTCACAGATTCTACTTTGAAGCAGCAAAATTTTTCCTAGCAAAAATTTTGGAAAAAAAAATGCACAAAAGTTTGTGTCAAAAAAATATGTAACTTTTCAATACAAAAGATTAGCTATCCAGTCCAACCCCTCCAACCTTCTGTTGTTGATTGTTCTTGAGAATTTTCCAGTGAACTCTAGTTTTCAAACACCAAAGTGCAGAAATACACCAATATAGCACTTTCTAGTGAATGATATGCTAGCAAGTTAAGGTTCGAGGCAGACGATTTGCTTCTCTGAGGTTATTTTCTTGCATGTCTGCTGCAAGATCTTTCCTAACACAAAAAAAGAGAGGATCATGAAAGACTACAGGATGAATCACGTAGAGAGGAACTGATCACTCTGCTGCTAAGGCTGGATATGCACAATGAGGCTGTGACATTTCTACCATTTGCATTGACTGTTGCATTTGCAATACTTGATGGCCTGGAACATCTTGATGTGAAGGTGTAACCTTAGCCTTAGTATAATATCATTGTATTCTTGGTTTTGGCCAGAAAATTACAGTTAAGGTAGAATTTACTTTTATTACCAAAATTAGCCTTTCTAGAGAACTTTTAAATTTATATTTAATGTTTTTAAGTCCCCAGACAAAAAGCTGGAAGAATCAATGATTTTTCTTGCCCTTCTTCAAGTTGCTTCAGTTTTCCAGCCTTAGTCTCTGCCTGATGAATATTAGGCTGTAGTAAACTGTGCTAATATAATGAAAATATCAGTTTCCCCAGTGCTAGGACTCTTTGAAAAACAGAAACATAAAAATACCAAGAAGGATGTGCATAGCAAAGAGCAATGACTCTGGGTGAATATGTTTATGTCTTTAAGTAATGCCCAAAATAACCTGGTGCTAAGGATCCATGGCCATCAAAGATCCTTCTTGCCATGGACAATGGCAAGATAATAAACCTATAAACTACTACAAATTCTGAAAGTGTCAGAAATCCTGAAGAAAATACTTAACAGAAAAAAATGGGGCAGCTAGTGATCATATGTAAAGAGGAAAAAATAAAGCTCAGGTGGCCTCCTAAGATATTTTTTATTTTTTCAAACGACTGTCAGTTTTACTTAGTTCACAGTTACACTGAAATTGGGTGTAAAGTTGCACGATAACATAAACCAAAGCTTTTTGGAGCTCTAGTAATTTGCAAGGGGAACTTGGTGGGTAAGAGTAGATGGAAAAGCTTCTTTCACCACTTCAAAAGCTTGAGAAAAGAACTTAGAAATTTTGTGAGAAATATCCTGCAGTTCCCTTTAAGAAAGGCCCTCATCTATTTACTGATCTTTTACGCTGACACAGATTTTGGCTTCTTCTAAACTAACTGTTGTGCCTAACAAGTACTTGGACTTTTGGTCCTACCTTTAACCAGGACATATATGAAAAAAAAATTCTAAAAATTTTGTAATTTGAATTTTTAATCAGCTCATGACCTCCTTTTAGATTACCCAGTTTCTGCTCAGTTCACACTTACAGGAAGCACAAGCCTCATCAGTCTAGGCCCTAAAGCCGCTATGATCTTGCTCTTTCCGCAGTTTGCGGCTTCTACCCAAAAGAGTTGCCTGAATCCTCAATGCTCTCCACAATGCGACTGCTATAAACATTAGTGCTGTCAAAAGCATGAGCAATTTTTGAATTTTCTGTATGTTTTTCTCACTATAAGGTGAGAATTGCAAGAATTGCAATAGCAGTTTATTTTACCTATCATCAGTCCTTAATATGCATAATAACCACTGAATAATGGAAATATATTTTCTCTTCTAGGACCCATGACAGTCTATGGGAGCTTCTCTCTATTTCTAGGATTTTAGCTGAATATCATACGTTAGTCAGCGTTTCACATCTTTCCCCGTCATTCACACCTTGCCCTCCTGGTGCTCCTGCTGTGAGGCAACACGGCACAAGGAATTTAGGCATATTATCATACTACTACTGGATGGAGTCCAATATAAAGGTAGAAGCAGTCATTTCAAACAAACTCTGTTTAAAGACAAAGAGCCTACAGCATGATATATAGATGACAGTAGACAGCAGCAGAGGAAAGGTTAAGTTGTGTCAGTCTAGGCCAGTAGTGGATGCTCATAAAAGGATAATAAGCAGAGAGCAGACACCAATTAAACCTTCCTCAATATCCTCAGCAGTCTACAGATACTGAATGCACTCCACCTGGAGTAATCCCGTTAAATACAAAGCTGTTCTGCACTGAGAAAGGTAGTATACTAGGCATGTACAGGGTTGGCAGTCTGACCCTAATTATTTTGCGGAAATCCCAAGACAAGACCTTTGTCACGTGGGGCAATGTAAATATGCCTTTACAGGAGCACGCCAGAGAGGAAAAATTGGGAGCGTATTATTCACTTGGGCACAGTTAACACAGTTAGACCACTTTTGGACTACTCCCATTTAGTAGCTTAGAGCACGGCAGAGCAAAGATGCATGGGCCCACCATTTCCTTTGGGGAACAACCTACTCCACTCTCTCCCACTGAGGAAGAAATACTCATTGTGTACCCAGCCCGCAAAGACACAGACTTCATTCTCACTCTCCTCCTGCACAACCTGCCTCAGAACAGGGAACATTAGAGCTGTGCACGACACATCCTTTTTTAAAAGGAGTACTAGGATGGGAATAACAGAATTTCCTCTTCCAGTTAGGACAGTGTAGACCTATTTTTATATGTTGCCCTTTCCACTACAAATCATTATTTACCCATATTGCCCTTGGGGAAAGCTTTGGATAGAGTATCCCCAATATACCTGCCTGCATTTATTGCCATTACAAGGCTCAGTCTGAGGAGGAGACCAGAGCACCTCTGAGGGTTCTCAGGACAGTTACATGAGTGTTAATGAAATCCCATTAATCACCACCCTAGCCATCATGAACTTGTCAGCACAGGAGGCTGCAGACTACCCACAGCAGGTAGAGGGGTTAGAAAAACACATCCCAAGAAGGTACGTGTATGACCTTTCCTGAGCCTGCAGTGTTGGTCAAAACATTTTCACACTGCGCCTAAACCGGAGATGGGAGAAAGAAATGCCACAGGGAGAACATCTGCAGAACTTAAAATGACGCAGCCCAGGGAGTTTCCACAGTTCCGCTCTCTGCCTATCAGAAGCTTCAGGGAGAAGTGTGTCTCCAACTGCTTTGCCAGGCCACAGTGATTATTTGTACCCCTCAGTACTTGTATTAACTACGCTTGCACAGGAGTGTTGTTTTCCAACTACTTTGCAGAGAAGAATAGAGGACTATTTCTTACTACCAGCATTAAAGCCCAAGAAAAGCCCTTATAAGCAGGAACTACGTTAGTGTGAAGAAAAATAGCTCTACTTACCTGACACACAGTCTTCTCTCACTCTGCCTGTCACAGCTGTGCTAGACATGCAGTAATCCTATACCCCTCACATACAGCCCTGGAGATCTGGCACCTGATAGGGTTTCACTGTTCGCTCTGGGCCAAGTTCTCTCAGGTACAGTGGCGCGAATTTGTAGTTGCCCGCAGTAAAGTCATCAGAGATATACCAGCACAGTTCACCTAAAAGTACATTTCAGGCCTCTTGTTACTATTCTTGGACACCTCATTATCATGGAGGAATTTAGTATCTCTGGATATGGTCTGGTGCAAGAAGGGAAGACTTTACTGCTCTCCTGTGCCAGATAAAGCATCTTGGATCCCGCTTCCATACGTGAACTCAATCAGATAAAAGCTGCACACTCGTCCCAGGTTTTCCCTGACAAGCATAAGCAATTGGAGATGATTGATTGAACATGTCACTTAATACGAGGCCTCCTTCCTAGTGTTCCAATAATATTGTTTGAGGGCCAATTTAGAAGCTGTGGAGCATACAGTTGGGAAGTCACACAAAGACTTTTTGGGGGCCTTAAAGAGATTTGATTCGTCCGCATCACAAATCAAAAATAACCCTTTTATTACAAATATGTGGATGACTGCTGGGATTTTATCTTAGTATTTGACAGGTTAGGCTTCTTTTCTTTTTCTGTTAGAACTGCCTGTACTTTTCCTCTGTCCCCAAACAGCCATATTCTGAAAACCTGGAGAAAGAGCTATGCACATTTTCTCCTGTGTATATTTACAAGGTAAAAAGGGTATAATGAAATCTAAAGGAAATATATTTAATCTAAGTTTTCTGTAAAACATGTTTCTATATCAGAGGGGTTTTGTTAACAAGAGACAGAGCTCAGTAATATCTTTCATTTGTTTAGTCATTGTGATACAGCTTCTTGTGGTTTACAGGGCCAAACTCACAGATTTTCTGTATACACTTTCAAGTAATCATCCAAAGACATTTTTTAAAAAGAAACAAAGATTGTTTTCAAAGAATGTGCACAGATGAATTCAGTATTTCATATAGGATACAAAGAGACAGACAGTAATTTGTAAACTGTGAGACAAAAAGAAGATATCAAGGGAAGAGGGGTTGCTTTATATAACAAGCTTTGATTGTAAATAAAATGTCTGGGCAGGATGTTTAACTGTAATAAATTGACTGTTTGGTCTTTGCTGACATATCTTTTTAGCTTTATTGACATTAGCTATATTTGTATGGAACTTTATTGCATGGGAAAAAAATTCCTTGTTCAGAACTGAAAAACTGACTTACAGCACAAGCATCTTGAAAGCACAAGCAGTGCTCACGAACAGAGACTAAGAAGGTAAGGAGAAAAGAGCTGAATTAGTGGCATATGACAAAATCACAGGCAAGACAGGAAATATAACATGCATATATTAACTGCATTTTAAACAGAATCAGCATTTTGTTACTAGTCATTTGTAATGCAGTTAGGGGAAAAAAGAAAGCTCTTTGCAATGTATTATTGCAATTTGAGTCGCTAGCGAAACCAAAGGATTAGACTTTGACTTTAGTTAGGGATGACATTCCTTCCATCCAACCCTAGCATTTACTGCTAAATGAACAACAGCTCTGCCCTCAAATTCCAAGGATATGGAAGCAGTTCATCAGCCAAGGTCTGGAATGAGCCTAAATGTTACATAAAGGGATCAAATATCTTTCCCAGTCTGTTCCATTCAGTTCTTCAATCAAATCTAACATTTTCACATTCTTTTATTTTTTCTTCCTACTATCTCTAGTTGAGATTTCTCTCTGACAGTATTGAATCTTTTACTTTCACCTTAGATTAGGTCCTTAAACCTTACTATGGCTCAGAAACTGCAAGAAGCTGGGGTCTTCCCAGTGCTTCAGCAAACCTTAAAAAGACTGTAGAGATGAACATCTCCCCAGAGGTAATGGCAGGGGGAAGCAGGGAGGCTCCATGGCATTGCTGCCTCCTCCCCCATGTAACATAGAGCTCTCATCACATGGGTCAAGCAACTGCTTCTCCCAAAGTGTCCCTACTTCCCTCTGCTTGTTCCACTCTTTCCTTCAGCATATGCAATGGTAAAACAAATCCTCTCCATTCTGATTATTTGACATGGGCCTTTGCCTGAGAACATGTCTTTTGAGAACAGCAGGGTCTGTACACTTACCCAAAGGGAAGAGGACTGTGGAAGTTGGCCCGAGATGCCCTTCTCCAATCAAGCTGACTCAAGGCAAATTTCCAGAGGGTGGCTTCTCACTCAACCAACGGCAGAACTCCTCCCTGTGCAGGAATTGAAATATTTTCTCAACTCAGACATCATAATTTTCATTGCAAGCCTAAGGAGAGAAAAGGGAAAGCTGCATTATACCATGCAAGGCATATAAAAGACTAAGCATCCAACGAAGGTCTAGAAAAAGTTTAACACTACCTCAGTGGTTCCCATGCCTCTGTTGCTTGGCACCTCTTCTAGAGCAGACCATCCACAAAGGCTAAAAACAAATTTTAGGAGTATGAGTAGATTAGAAAGACCCGGGGAAAGAGGAGGGGATGAGGAGGGGGAGATGACCAGGACTTCTGTCAATCCTTTTCTTTCAAAGCCAACACTTTTTCCTTTGGCTAGAAATTTATACCTGCCTGTAGTGAGCACATGAAATGCATATGCTTTTAATGTGCAAATTCTATACTGCACAAGGGAATAACTAATGAACCACTATTTTAATGAATCAAGTTAAAATGACAAGGTGACATACTTCATTTAAGGGAATGAATTCTTAATGTCATTGTAAAATGAACCCCTCTTTCTCATGGGAAGGGAAGACAATACTGGCTTGGGTTAAAGACCTACATCTTTTGTGTCAGTTTCAGATTTTCCACAGTCTTCAAGAGACTCGTGTAGATTGTGTCCTTCTAAAAAATGAAGGTATTTTTTGAGCAGGAAAGCTAATGAGTACAAAGAAAATAAACTCAAGCAGTACTCAGCAGAGAAGCAAAGGGGCTTAAAGTCTGAAAACTGATTCAGAGCCCCAGCACACATACCAGCCACTGTGACAAGAGACTCAGCATGCCCATGGACATCCTGACCTGCACAGCCCAAGAAGAACTCTTCCATCAGCATTGAGAAAGCATTAGGGTGCAATTCTTTGGGGAGCCAGCCTCCATGCTTGATCTCTCTTTACCTCATTTCTCCTTTCACCCTTCCTATTACCAAACATTTTCTCCCTGACCTCCTGCTCTCACTTCTTCCACATGAAACAGTTTCTACCCTCTAGGTGTTCCTAGAAGCAGGCCCTCACTCTTGAGGATGCAGTTTATTTTAGAAAAAAGTTTCAAATCCTTGGTAAAAATCCATCACCCTAATATTTACCACCTCTTTTTACCTTCTTCAGTCTATACCTGGTCAGAAATCTCATATCCCTGAACACTGTCAAAGCCCTTCTATTAATATTTTATTTTATGAAAGGCACTAGGAGTGGGCTAGGAATACAGAGACTGGTGCAGCTTCTAGCTCTATTCATCTACAATAGCTGTGTTACTTCTCTTGTGCCTCAGTTTCTCTATCCATTACATGAAGATAATGGTGATATGCCACTTCTAGGAGGAGTCCATAAAAACTATGTAGAATTTTTATTTAATTAATGATATATTTTGTATGTGAAATCAGTTTGCATGGGGTATTCAGATAATTCAGCAGATTATATTCTTTTCTTTCTAAATTTATAGTAACTTATATATTTCCTACTCTGTAGTATTATTCAAGACAGTATTTTGCAGATTTACTTACTACAGAAACCTGAAGAGGATCTAAAAGTAGCACTGAATTCTTGCATTCTGGTACTTATAAATTCCATAAATTCTCAATTCATATTGACAAGCTTGATTCAAAACCCACAGAAGTTGACTGGAATCTTTCTGTTAACTTACACTCATTTCTTGAGTTATTTCAAAAATTCACTGATTATACAATTTTACTAAAAAGCAATAAAAAACTCGTATTTGTGACATTACACTTTCAATCTCCCACCCTAATAACACCAGAAGATAGCCAACAGAATATCATAGTTTGCTGAAATGACATCAGATATTTAGTTGTTTGTAGTCAATATTCCACAAATCAATAACTGATTCAATAGAGTCTACTCTTTACGCTGTGGATACTTAAACTCCTGGCTCATTATTGGGATTCTGTGAGCATACAATTAATGAAGAGGATACCCAGGTCTCAGCAGGCCTGTCTAACTCGCTGAGAAAGGAAGGGAGAGCCTCTGGAATTATGTAAACAATTCTCATAAATGTTGCAAGAAGCTGCAGACAGGTATTTAACTAACCTTTCCTGCTGGGAAGCGAAGGAGGCTCAAGTCTTCGGTCCACAGAAATAGACCAAAGTAAGGCTTTGACTTACTGAGCAGGAAGGACTCTGCAATGCATTGCCGACAACCTCTCTTACACAACAGTCCACAGCCTAGCAAGACAGAGCATGACTGCAAAAGGATGAACAGCCATCCTTCCTGAAAAAGGGCAAATAACTTATTGAATACAATTTGTCCATTACTGTTCACAAAGAAATTGCTGGAGTCTTAAACGTATAATTTCAAATTGTTCCATTTACTTCTTCAGCAAATAAGACGTGTTCTGAAGGTATCAGAGCTGTGAAATTTACAACTGACAATTCCATTCACAACCTGCATTGTCTTGAAAAAGCTAAATTATTTGCATAATCTAATTACGTAACACAGGGCAGGAAAATTGAGCCTTCAACCTCAATGAGCAATGCTTGTTGAAGCAAGAAGTACTACTGAGGTCCAAAGAGTAAAGGTGTTTCAACAGTAGAAAATGAGTAAGAATCCAGCTTTATTCATAGTTTGTGTTCTGAGATAGTTCTACTCTTTGTTTTTCAAATATATTCTTATCCCGCACAGCACTGTCAGGGAGCAGCAGTAAATACCATTTGACTTGCTTAGTCAGCCACTATGGTACTAGTTCAAAACTGAAATGCTATGAAGCATCTGAAGTTCAACAACTCACATGGAGGGAGGAGAGGAAGAGAAAAAAAAATCTCTTTCTCCAGAGTCCTTCACACTTTCTCGAAAACAATGTTCAAGTTTATTTCCAAATTTAGATAAATGTTGGTAGGATAAAAGAAAGTCTTAAATATCTTACAGCAAATGAAAAATAAGCCAGAACTGCACCCGATTAGCTTTTAACACTGGAAAATATATATATACATATATATGAGCTGCTCTGTCATCATTTCTGGATGTCTTTAGGAGGGATCTAAATTACTATTGCAGGAAGAGCACTAATAGAAAAAACTTACAAACACATGCAAACATGCAGTGTTTTGTATGCCAATTAACAACACACCAACCCTCCCCCAACAAATGAGATAATGAACTCAGTAAGCAATATCCTTTATTAAGACAAGCTCTGTAAAGGAGAGAGCAACAGAGAAAATTGACAAACCTAACAATTGTAACCTAACAGAAGTGATGGAATAAATCTGAAATTAAAATGTAACTACATATAGTGATCAGTAGAGATACCACACTACCCACTTCCAGGGCAGCAGTATCAGAATTTGTATCAATGGGCATCTGTTACCTACACATGCACCATGAAGGACAGTGTGCAGGAGGATAGAAAGGAATATCCAAACAGAAGTTTTTCTACAAGTGAATGACTGTTTTTGACTAAAAGGACCACAATTTGTGATCTAAATATGGTTTCAGCACCAAGAATTTAAATTAATTAACATGGGTTTTGTCAGCCATTTCAGTTCAGTACTTCCTTCTTCCCTTGAGAAAGAAGAGGAAAAGATTCCAACCTATTTTATTCTAGAGACTAAGCTGAAACAACACCAAAAGCAAGTCTAGCCAGTAATTTGAATGTCAAGCTATTTGCATCCCATCATCACTATTTCAGTTCAAACCAGCTTGAGTACAATTTTGCCCACATCTGTTATGCTTGGTTCATTAAAAGAGCTTGCTAATACATAAACTGTTTTAATAATAGAGTTTTGGGTCTTTCACAAGAACAAAGTTATCACCTATATCTTAGGCCTTTCAGTCTCCTTTTATGTGGAGGGTGGAAATTCCTTTTATGGAGGATTTCACAATTTCATTTTGCTTTCCTTGGGAATAGCACCCACTCCACCAGACTTGCAAACTTCTCCAGGTATTGGAGGTATTGCTTTAGATCAAAACGTTGCAGTGGTGATGGATTTGTTACGTGTGTGTTGGGGGGGGATGCAAGTACAGCATAAGTTTTTTATGTGTATGTGTGTGTATTATATATAAAACTATTTATATTCAGACTCAGTACTCTAAAGCACTTAGGGACTGTCGACTTTTTGGTGCTGGTGTTTTGGGTTTTGCTTTCATTTCATTTTGCTTTCAACTTACACCAACTCTTAGATTAAACATTCAGACTTAAGGTCCCTGCATCTCTCAGCTAGGCTTATGCAAATACACACAGCGCTTTTCTCCTTTCTCCTTTCTTTCTTTCTTCCATCTCACTCTCTTCCTCCTTCCTGGCCTCTCTGTGAAGCCTCTCAGACTTGGTGAGCACTGCTGGGCTCCAGTCAGCTGCCGCTCCAGACCCAAGTTATGCTTTCAAGGCATAGTCCTCCAACAGGGTGGGGTTGAATTGCAGAGTGTGTGAAGGTGCACCAAGATGCATGCAACCCTGGGAAAGCAACCATACAGATGCTGCTGTGCAGAGGAAGCCTCTCCACTGTTGTCACTCATACAGCAGAATGGAGGCAGGGAGCTACTTCTGACCAAGCCAAATCAGATACCAGCATGATCATGCTAATACTGCACTGTGCCAAAGTTAATACATCCCATTTCTCTAAAATACTCTGGATCAGGCAAGGGCTTTTCCACTGAAATTGAGCTAATGCTACTTTTGCTTTATTTATAGACACAGGCTGGCTGGGATTCAGTCTAGTTCCTCACTTCCTATCTCCCCTGTTCAATGCCTTAGTTTTGCACTGAGGTCTAAGGGAATTAGCTCAGCAAGAAGGAATAGAGGAAACCATTCAGTTTCCACGGTCTTCAGCTGACAGTGTTAATCTTTAAGGCTCCAGAGTTACAAGTCTTCTGCTCTCATATTGCTTGAATGAGGAAAGGAACATTCAAATTTGATGGGGACAAATGGCCAATCTGCATTAAGTTCATTCAAGCAGAAGCGATCTATTTTTCAGCCCTTCAGTTACTTGTTACCTGTTACTCTTTTCTTTAAAGCAATCATATTTAACCATGGCAGAAAGACTGGTGTAGTAAGCAGTCCCCACAGATATAATAACACCTAAACGTGATGGAAGTCTATGAGGGCTACTGTTGGTTTCTGCGACACCTGCTTCCAGTTGTAGTACTAAAGAATGCAGCCAGTTTTCCAGCTAAGACTTCAGTAAATCAAACTGAGAATATTGGATGTACAGGGGAATACATGAGGTAAACTTCACCCTCACAAAGGTGTGGAATGAAAGAGTTAAAAGAAGTTCCCATGTATGCTTTCTACACAAATTTACATGACCAGAGGCACAATATTCAGCTTCCTGTACTTTATATTTTACCTTTTTACTTACCCTGAGTGGTTCATTAGGGCAGGCCTTTTGACTTGTGAGAACAACTCACCTTTCCCTCTGGGAGTTTCGCCATCGCCCTCTTGCTCCCTGCTACTCCCTTTTCTGTTTATCCTCTTCCAACAACCTCTCCTATTCAGGCTGAGAAAGCAGGAAAAAGGCAAAATTTCTATCATTACTTCTCCCTTCCTCCACAATCTCTTTTTACTTGACAAAAGAAACATCACCGTAGAATGACGATACCTGTCTTCAGCCATGCAGAGTTCCTTTAGAAAGCAGAGAGCATAAGAAACCCACAGGCCAATCTTACAGCACAGAGATATCCACACCACCTTCAGACTCCACCACACTGGTTGCAAGCTTCTCAAGTCTTCCCCTCCCTATGAATTCAACTGCAGTTCAACCAAATCAGGCTCTGAATACTCCTTGCTTGCAAATCTCCCACACTCGTCAGGAGAATTCAAATGCCAGAAAGAAGCAGAGGCTGCTTTTGTGCAGTAATGGTCAGCTCAGTCATAGATACTTGTAAACATGCTCGCTACACTAAAAAGAATTCCCTTTCTGTTAGCATCAGTCAGATATCAAATGAATGCACTAGATTTGATGATGTGTGTCAAGGAGCTTATTTAACACGCCTTCTCCCCCTGCCAATCTTTTGTCTACCTTTACGGTTGAGAGAACCAGTTTGTGAACATGGGCACACAAAGTTCCTGAGCATTTGTGAAGTCCTTTCTATTATTTGCAAAGTTCTACAGCCTATCTGAAAAGCATTTTAATATTTTAGACCATATTGTCCTTGGGTAAGGCAGCAGGTAGCTTCTTGTCCTTCTAACAGGAAAAGATAACATAACAAGATTTGAAGTACTAAATGCAACTTTCTCCATTGGGTCCAGCCACCTTCAACTACCACAAGGGACAAAACAGATGACTGAAGGAGAACGGAGAGTTGAGTTCAAGAGAAAAGAAAATATTTGAAGTAGAAAAAGGTAAAAATAAACAAATAAATAATAGTTACTGCAGATGATGTAGTGTGTGCTGCACATTTTCTTTTCTTTTTTAAAAAATAAATAATTTGCAGGTGTGTGAAGTTCAACTACAACAAATCTTTCAAACTGAAACAACATTTTCTGTGTACGATTAATATATGTCACATTACAGCTTGCTTATAAATTAAAGGAGCAGAATATGATGTACTGCAGAAGAGTTGTACATTTTCGCTAGTAAGCTGCAGTGCCTGTAAATTATTTCCATCACATTTCATTTCTAACTGGAATTCATAAAAGGTTGAACATTTCTTTGTGTTTTTAAATAAAAAAAATGATTAAAGGCTGTAAACTTACATGTTTGTTAAGGGAAAAAAAACACTGATCTGAAACTTCAGGAATTAAAATATATTTTAAATATAAGAAAAGGGAATAAATAAGATTAAGTTTATTCCTTGGTATTGCAAGTGAAATTTAAGGCCTTCTACTATAGATGCATGTGTATTTGGCCAGGTGATGCTGATAAGGTAAGGCCAGGGTGAGGAAATGAAAAATCTGAAACAAGAATGCCCTCCACACACCCCCATTACCCAGCTTAGGAATTCTGTAAAGTCAGTTTAGGCAATTGGTAGCTAATTATCTAGAAAAGTGGAGTTTAGGCTTTCAGAAGTGCAAGTAATTTTGAGTCTCAGAAAAAATGTGTATGTACATAAGCGTATGTACAATTTTTTGCTGTTTCTTGCTCATAGCACAACGAGAGTGTAGCCATCTCCACTACAAGAAATTCCAGATTATGTAGGCAGTCTGTCATGGAATGCAATGCTTTTGCTTTGCCATGTGACAGACACACCGCAAAGAAGGGAGTTGTAGGGTCCTCAGGAAAGAGAGGAGAGCAATGTGTGTCTTCAGAGACTGTGTTTAAGCCACAGAAATTACATCTGAGGACAGGGCATTTGCTTAGTAATTAAAGCTGCATCCCTTCCAGGGCATATGGTGTGACTTTGGCCACATCCTTTTATCTATGAACCACTTCTACTGTTGCCTAAAATCATAAGCAATACCCCACTGAGCCAAACCAGTGGTCTATCTACTCCAGGACTCTTTTCCCAGTAACAGTAATAGGAAATACTATTTAGGATAAGCATACCAGCAGGGCCACTTTCTCCTGTCAATTCTCATCCAAGCTCTCCATCCAAAACTATTAAATTAGGGATATTAGAGCGTTTATCTTTGACTAGCTCTTTTAGCATGGTGACAGACATGATGTCCATGAATTTGTCTGATCCTTCTTGAACCTGTCTCCACAGCCAAGCTAGGTGTCTCTGGACTGAATTCCTATGAACTATGAGTGCTTTTGATAGCTTCCACGATGACTGCATTGATTTCTCTGGTATACTACAAATACAAATGTGCCTTTATCTCATCATTTCAGAAAGAAGGGAAGCCTTCCACTGTCCATCTCCAGAAGGTGGAAGTACATAGAAAGAAATTACAGTTGATTTTTCCCAGAAGTGTCCAGATTAATGGTGACACCAATGATACTTGGCCCTCTGCTATCCAGACAACAATCCAGGGTGAAGTTTCAGTTTTAAGAACAAACAACAACAACTTCAGATTAAAACCGTACCAAAGTTTTGATTGATAGGAGGAGGATTTACTGGCAGGTTATGTTTTTAAATCAATTTGGGAGGCATTAAAAAAAAAAAAAAAATCTGAAACTGAAAACAATCCAGGTTGTTTCAACTTAGAACTCATGACATGCCAAATCTACTTCTTGCCCATCTTAAAAATACAGGCCACATTTAGTCAAATTTGACTTTCTGATATGACCTCTGTGAGTCCACATCCCAAGTGAAGACTCGGGTCTTACTTTTGTAGCCTCAAAGTTATGCCTACAGATTGAAAGCTCTAAGAAGGCTTTAATAATGACCTTCAGGTGAAGAGTTAGTGCAACAGGTCCACTCAGTGGGCACTCTGTATTCACAGTATGTTTATTATTTCTCTGATTTAATTTGAGGATAGATCACTATCACTCATGTGATGCCCAGCAGGGGGAAGTAAGTTTAATCACTTCAAAAGAAAGTCATTAACATAGTATCAGACTAAAATTTTGAGAACATTTCAATCTATTTTTGCAACTACTTGCACAGCAAGGTAGGTTATAGTTGCTTTTCATAATGCCTCTTTCAACAAGGTATTTTGCCTGTCAGTAGCAATTTTGCAGAGGTCTAATATTCATGAAAACAATGGCTCTGATCCTACACACACAAATTTGTCATTCCACAAAAATTAGCAGCATCCCTGCCTCACCTCTCCATTGGTTGAATTCAGTGAGAAATAAAGCATGTGCTTTAAGTTTTTGATGCATCAGAATGCAATTGTTGTTCAAAATCCTTTTAGTCTTCCACATAAAACTGCTTTAATGTTAACAATGGTAGAGCAAACTTTTCAGAACAAACTGGAAGGTTTAAGTTGCAAACTGCTTACCACATTTTTAAAATGGAAGCAACTCCCAGTCCACATTCTAGTTGCTAAGTGTTCCCTTTACCAAAACAGCAAAATTTCCTAAAAGCAGAAGGATTCAATACACTCTGCTCAAAGCATTTTTGATTATCTTAGCTTGTACCTTTAGCAGAGGAATATCAGTTGCAAACACTGTACAAGCTATCTGCCTGTCAATGCTGGCTTTGTCTTTGAGAAAGTGCTGTATGTAGATCCCAGACTTGCCCTTCAGAAAACACTCTGGCACTGTATGTGTGTGTAGTATGACTCTCTATATAATTAGATGTCTAAAACTCAGAAACAGTCCCACACAAAAGAAGACAAAAGCCCACAAATGTACACCATCATGCTTTTCTCTCTTGTTTTGTCTCTTTCATTAAAGTAGAAAACTAATAAACTGGCAAATAATTTAAGTTTTAAAAGATGATCAACTTCTATTTATATTAAGATTTTTTTTTTTCATCTGATCTGCTGACCAGGAATGATTTTCTCTAAATTCCCTAATTCATCATAGGTTCAGCTGATGAAGAAATCCCTTGGTCAGCAGCCCAGTCCCACACAGAGAGCAGCGGTCAGACCATTTACGGCACTTTCAGGAAAGGCCTAGACCCCAGGCCACATGGCTGACACCATGTACACGCAGGAACATGCTCCAGACCAGGACTGGGTGGCCCAACCACCCAAGCATGGAAGGCAAGCCTCAGGTCTGTCTTGCTCCTCAGTGCTGGAGGGTTTGTCCATGTAAAATATGCATGAAATTTCAGACCTTATTTCATACTAGAGAAGAATTTCTGCATCTCAGTCAGGATCACTAATTTTGCATGTCTGCAGCAAGTGTAGGAAAGCCCCAGTCAGCAGGCCCCAACTGGCTGCTATGTATTTATATCAGGCACCCAAAGAATGTTGTTTTGTTTGGCATTTCCCGTCTGACTAGTTCTCTTCCTAACAACCAAACTTTGTTTGTCTTAAGCTGAGATGTTTACTTTTGCTGTGATTGTAATAAAAGCCCTTGTCTTCTTAAAAGCAATTTGCCAAAAACAATGCAGGGCAGGAAAGCAACTCATAACAAAGTCCAAGAAACCGAGCTTGTAACATTTCTTCTGGGACACTGGTAAGCTAATGAGCAATCTCCTAATTACACGGAAGGTATTTAAGTAGGTAGAATAGACTAGATGATACTAAACTGACACCTTGCAGACAAACTGCTTTCCCACAATTTAGCACAAGCTGCAAACACCTATTACTTCCAGCCAATACGCCTTTGCTGCTATTCAAAGTAAAAAGCACTGATTTTTTTTATAGTTTGTCTCACTTACAGATCCACCCTGCCATAAACTGATATTCCAGTCTACATTCCCAGCCAATTTAAGCCTTCCTCTGAAACCAACACGCTGCCAGAACAGAACCAATTCCCAAACTGAGGTCCAGTCACACTGATGAAGCCTCACAATAGATCTCATTTGCTGCAGAGAATATTCATTTATATAGGGAGGATCAGTTCTTTTGTATTGAGGCCTGCCATAGTCCAGAATTGTTTAAGGATTAGAGCACAAAAGTGAACAGCTGCAGTGAGGAGAAATTGTCCACAGTACTCAGGCTTCTTATGAAGGATTAGACACATTCTAATATGCTGGGGGGGGGGGCAGGGGAAACACTTCTTTGAAAGAACCACATCTCAGATACTAGAGCGTAACATCTTTGTTCATTATGTTACACATTCTAAAACTGACACTTGAAAGTTTGTGATATATCCTGCGTCCAAGACATGAAAAAGTAAAGGTTTTAAATGATGAGATGCCATGCTTTAGAGTCCCTAATTCTGTAACTTTTACTTTTTCCATTCACATTTGTTCTTCTCCCAAGTATTTCCTATTTTTAGACTTTAATCCATTCTGTCATTAAAAAAAAAAAGTGTTTTCAGTTTGTGCCTATTGCCTCTTGTGTTTTCCCTGGATACCAGAGAAGAATCTGGCTCTGTCTTCTTTACTGCCTCCCAACAGGTGCTCATACGCATTGGTGAGATTCTCCTTGGAGAACCCTTTCCTTCTCCAGGCTGAACAACGCCGGCTCTCTCAGCCTCTCCTCACGTGAGAGATGCTCCGAGCCCTTTGTCAATCTTTGTGGCCCTTCGCCGGACTCCCTCCAGTATGTCCATGTCCCTCTCGTACTGGGGGGCCCAGCACTCCTGATGTGGCCTCGGCAGGGCTGAGGAGAGGCAAGGATCACCTCCCTTGGCCTGCCAGCAACACTTGTTCTGAGGCAGCCCAGGAGGCTGTCGGCCGCCTTCGCCATGAGGGCGTATTGGTGGCTCTTGTTCCGCTGGCTGTCCACGAGGACGCCCACGTCCTTCCCTGCAAAGCTGCTTTGCAGCCAGTCAGCCCCTGGTCTGTACTGGTGCATGGGGTTATTCCTGTCCAGGAGCAGGACTTTGCACTCCTCTTTGTTGAACTTCAGGAGGTTCCTCTCTGCCCATTCCTCCAGCCTGTCTAATATACCTGATGGATGCACTGCTAGTCAGAGGCACATCTGCCGCTCCTCCCTGTTTTGTATCACCTGCAAACTTGCTGAGGGTGTGCTCTGCCCCATCATCTAGGTCATTAATGACAGTGTTAAACAGTATTGGCCCCTGGAGTATGCCACTAGAGGCCTGCAGCCAAACTTCAGGTCAGTGATTACAACCCTTTGTGGGAAAGCCTTGCTGAAATCAAGATAAGCAACATTCACTGCTCTCCTCTGAAAGTCTAGTGATCCTCCTGTAAAGTCATGCTGATTTTATGCCAGCTTGCCAGCCAGTGTAAGATTTCTACTCCAGTTTTCTTTCCAAAAGTTCAGCCTTTAAAAGTTTAATCCACCCACCATAAAATTCTAACATATTCAAACTGAGTTTGCTTGAACTATTTAAAGAAGTTACATAACTGAACACATACTCTTTTAATACTAAATGTGAAAAACAAATAACGCAAGTGACTAAACAGCAGTTAGCCATAGACAGCCATAGACTAAACTGACAGTTAGCCATAGGGTAAACATACTCACTTCCCCCATGTTCTAAACTTACAATATCTGATATCTCACAGCACTGCACAAGATCCAGTGTAGACAATTCAAGTCTTCCTATCTATTCTACCGAGCCCAGAACCAAGCCTCAAGGCTTCACTATAAAGCAGCTATCAGCAAACATTGAGTTCTTTCCACAAAAGCCTCTAATAGAGATGGGAGACACAAACTGGCCAGGAAGTCCAACTTTTACAAGCATGAGACATTAGAATGATGTCTCTCATGAGACTATATATCAGTTTAAGGGGATATAAATCAGCCACAAAACAAGACATTTTAATCTTAATCAACAAACCAAAACATTCAAACATTTCTCAGAAGTGTCATATCCAAAATTCTCTATTCTCAGTCAATATCCTGTGGAACAAGATGTTTTTTCCACTACAGCTCTGGTGAACACCTCAGTGATTAGAAGCTCTCTGTAAACGTACACTGTTGATCAAAACCACAATCTGACTTTAATTTGTAAATATCCCCAAAGCCATTGAGTTATCACCAACTTGCAGAATTTGGTGATACAAAGATAACAGCATACAGGAAGTCAAATCCAGAGCTTCAGGTCAGTCCAAACATAGGTTAAACAGCTCCAATTTTCTCCAGACTCAGAAAGATTTTGGCTCACAGTTTCCATATCTATTTCCACACCTACCTCTGGAGACTGAGCTGGAAGTAGGCAGGCTGATCCCCAGTCTGCCACTGTGGGGTCCTTAGTGGGACTTGAGGGTACAGCAGCCTTTTCCTCTGGTGGGGAAAGACCTTGTGGTTGTGTAACCAGTCCTTAGGATGATCAGCTCTAGTTTTAGAGCATTTTCACAGTTTCTACAATGGCTTATCTAATGGCTTGCCAGAAGCTTAATGGTCGCAATCACTTTTCACCGTTGCAGTGCGGCTAGTAGCTCTTACGAAGAGGAAACAACATACAAACAAGCCCCTTCCTATTCAAGGACACACTGACAGCAAACAAAGCTATCAATGCTGATAAGCACTGCAAGGCTGAGCACATCCTTACACATTTTTGAGAAAAAATAGTTGATACGTATTCATTCATTTTCAGAAGTCTTACAGACATCCAGAAGACACATTAAATTCCCATTCTTCCAAAAACTATAAAGCAGCACATTATATACACATACATACAAGCAGAAACATAGGTAGTATCAGCTTTAGCAATGCCAGGGAGCAGCATGAGCGAGGCTGCTCCAGAAGGGAAGAGAAGCCAGGAGCCAAGGAAGACCACAGCACCAGCAGGGCTGTGCCCTCCTGGATGCATGGACACCTCCAGGGCACAGTGTCACAGCACACTGGTGAGGCAAGCAGAGCAGGGTGATGACAGGTCCCGTGAACAGACCTTCAATCATCAGTCAAACGCAGGGTAACACATCATGTCTGAGGTCAAACCAGAAAATCCAAACAGCAATTCAGGAACAGCAAAGACAGTGCTGCTCTGAAGGCCCATGTCTGAGCTTAATTGAGGTTCCTGCAATACTGGGCAGAGAACATGCGTGGAAGCTGCAGGTGAGGTTGGTTAAGGCAGTCAAGGCCTATTGGTACAGGTGAGGTTGGTTATGGCAATCAAGGCCTAGTGGTGCACTCAAGGCCCTCAAAGTAATCTGATTTTATACTACAAAAACATCAAGGAAAATAGTATTTTTCCTAATAAAGTATATTTATGATTCCCATGTCTTGGGCCTTGCCACCTCTTCTCCTTTATCTTTTTCATATTCTAAGAATGGCAAACAGATCCACAAGTAATGACTGTCATTCACAGGAACAGTAAAATTCCAGCTAAACTGTGTTCAGATACAGCCTGCTTCACAGGGCTACAGTGCTTAAGGCATGTGTCAGGATGCTGCACTGAGATTAAATTCATTTTAGAGTTTATACTTTCAGGTTAAGGGGCACGTGAGATCTTGTAAGGCCATCTGAATATATTCATTTGGGTAGGACCATAACAATAAAAGCTCTAAAGCCTCAGCAGAGAAATCCACTATTAACCACGTATTTGTTGCCTTTGCTTTTCAATCAAACTTTATTTACCAAGGATTCTATACTACTGGCTAGCCCCTAACTGTGGATTAAAGTACCTTTAATTGCATACTGTCCTTGATAGTTCTTTTTATTACTGTCCTAGAATGCATTCCATGTTTCAAGTTTTCTAACAGGCTAAGATATGCACATTGTATAGTCACCACTTTGCAAGTCGATTTACTACCATACAAACCATTTAGAGTTCCCCCCAAAAAAATCTTTGAAGGCTTTAATATCAGAATCTTTCACCAAGGTCTGCTTTGGTACCAATATTTGATTAAATTAAAATGTAATTAAAGTCTAAAATGAATGATGTCCATATTCTCTGCATTAGACGCAGATCTGTCTGCATACCATAAAAGATCATTGACATGGTAGTACGCCATTTGATTCAGTTTCATTCAAGGATGCCCCAATGAAATTTGTCTCTTCCCCTACTAGCTCACGCCCCCATATAGGTTATATTTGCCTTCTGTACCAAGTGCCTAAAGGTTTCGACAGATTTTATTACCTGAGATAGATAATGTATAAAAACATATAATTAGCAGTAGCCAGTTCACTGAATTCTTTGCTTTATCCCCACCTCTACTCACACTGAGTACAGGACATTTTGCTCTTGGGTTTTGTTCCTGAATGTGAGAGGCACCCTTCAGTGCCCAAAAACCCATCATTAACCATCTTCCCCTTCAGGTGTTCTCTTGTTCACAGGTATTTTGTTCAGAGGAAATTCACTAAAGCATAGAAGTCATAACAACCAGTGAATTTTAATTAATTATCTCTGTCTAAGGAAAGCTGGCTTAAAGATGTAACCAGTGCAATTATGGTATTTTTAGTGGAAAACAATGGGATGTCATTTTGCTATTGGAGTTATATTTCAGAGGGGCTTCTCTGCTTTAAGTCACTGACCCTTGTTGACTCTGTACTGGTACAGAGAAGAAAGCTCATCTGTGTTATAAAAACCAGTATTGTTGCCTGCCACAGACATTTTACAGAGACAATCTTAAATTACAGAAAGGAAGTGACTTGGTAATTTATAATCAAGAGAGAACCTATAAACAAGGAGAGAAAAGCAGAACTTGCTCACTCTATAATCCTCCTGTGCTCAGTCTATGAAAGAAATTTGTGAAGAAAATAAGAATTTAATGATCACGAGTGAATATGAGATGTAAAATCTGCAAAAGTTGACCTTTTGTTTTATCAAAGATGCTTCACGACAGGTCAGACCTGCTATTGCTTGTTCAGAGCAAAGGCTGGTATTCTTTGCTTGTTTCCTATCTCATGTAAAATATGGTATCCTGAACAGGAATATGATGTAGGTCTTACTAAGTTAGTAACAAAGCCCTTCATGTCACAAATACAATCCTCTGATTTTGGGCAACCAAGACCTGTCCTTTAGCAAGTTTTCCAGGTGGCAGTCCTGGCATTCAGGCCTTTCTTTCTTCCCTTCTCTCTCCTATGATAAAACAATTCTTCCACTCCTATGGTTTAGGCTCTGCTTTCTAACACTGCATGGAAGACAACCCAGATTCTCTCCCTCCCCCAGGCTAGGATTCAAAACCCCTATGGAAGATGCTGCTTGTGCTGTTCCAAGCACTAGCCTGCTCCAGGCTATTGATGGTCATTTTCTATTACTGCCTTCCTTACTTTTATGAACTTTCATCTTTCCATAGAAGCTACAAAGTAGACCTCCTTAAACTCTATTTTCCTCCCTTTTTTCCTGTGTATCTTGATAAAGTCCAAGTAGGACTGTCTTCCAGGTATCATTATAATGGGCCATGTCATGCTGTAACTTAGGAATGAGAACCAAGTTTTTCCTACAAAACATGCAATGAATATCCAAGAACACTTTTTTCTTTCTGTCCCTGTAGATTGCATTCCTGCAGAGCCTCCATAACAGCCTGAACTAGGCTGAACTAAGTACAGCTTAATCAAAGGACCATGAAAAGGCTAGTAAGTCACTTACTACAACATCACATCTAACCATAATGGTTTATTGCTGCATGCATTTTGGTAACAAGTATTTAGGATAGGAATATTCCCCATCAGCACTCTGAATTCATGTCAAAAAAAACTTTAGAACAACTGTATTTCAAAATCAATATAAGAAATAGATACATCAATATTTATCAGTTATCTATCAAACCTCTTCCATGTAGGCCATACAAGCCATACAATCTATATTAAAAGATCAATCAGAATCTCAACTAATATTTTTTTTTCATACAAGTTAACTGAAATTTTTCTGAATTGTGCTTGCTGATCCTGGAGGGAAAATGGTCAGCTGTGAATCTGGCGTGCATACGATAGGAAGGAGAGAATCGAGTATCCTACTGTTAGTCCAAATCTGTAAAATCTCAATTTGTTCTGTTGCTTTTCTAAAAATAAAACTTGTTGATAAGTTCTTTGTGATTATTTCTAATATTAGGTAAATCTGCTTACTTACTATTGCATTCTTCTTAATATTGCAGTACCTAAGCATTTCACAGTCCTTCCATGCAACACTTCTCTGATGTAGGAAAGAACTACTATCCCCATTTCAGATACCGGAAAATATGGCATAGAGAGGTCAGGTTAGGTATCAGTGAGGGACTGCCCTCCCCATCTCAAGCTCATGCAGTAACCACTGGACATAACCTTCTTCTGCAATGGGTAAGTATTCATTCCTTCAGAGCACTGCCCATTGCTTAACTACTGATTTCCATTAAAGAGCATTTTGGCATTCACCTCATCAGCTATCAAGTTTTCCTTTGCTCTGTATGTGATAGGTTTCTCATATTAAGGAATAAGATTATTTGCAGGTTGCCAAATTCTTTTTTGTTTATCTGTAAATCTAGATTATGGCTGACTGCCATTATCCCAAGTTTTGGCTGGGATAGGATGTGGAGCAGGACTAAACACTTGCAGACATCAGAAAGAGTCAGAACCTGAGTGAGAAGCAAGATATAAATGGCTACTGACAGCAGACAGCAGCAAGGAATGATGCTACTTCTGGGGAGAAAGTTCATTTGGCAGGAAAGAAAGTTTAGAGGTTTCTGAGGGCTGTGCTGTTAGGAGCTGAACAGGAAGCAAGAAAGACCAACAACAGCCCCTCACTTTGTGCTGCTGCTTTATCTGCCATTGCCACAGCAAACAGCTTTTTCCTGGCCTTCATCCATCAGATGAGGCACAGTGAGCATGTGTGCTTCTCAGGCAATGGTAAGACATCTAAGGATGCCTGCAGCCCCTCCATAGCTCAGCTGAATGTGCAATACCACAGTGGGGATACATAACTACTATATGAGATATGTGACATGTGCTTTCCTTCAGCTTGCCAGGCCCCCATACAGTCCCCTTATTATATTTTCTCTGCGATGTTTGGACCTTCTTAGATCTAAAGAGCCCTATCTTGTCTTTTCACCTTCCCTCCTGTCCTTTTCTAGGTTATCTGGAGATGTATTCCCTCTTCTTGTTGGCAGAACATATGCCATAGCGACCAGTCTTTCCTGAGCAACGGATGAGGTCCTGACTCAGCTTACATGGATGAGTGGTTCTGGCCATATGGAGGATTTACTTTTAGCCTGTAACTAGCTGTCTTGCCATGTCAGTCAGGCTCTTTGGCTGGCTGGTATTGCTATTAATATAAATACGCCCTTGAGAAGCTAGAAAATAACTGTGCCTGCTAAAATTCAAGGAATACATAATTTTCTCTTATCTGCTGGCCAGAGTTATACTGAAGGAACAAAAGGCTGTATGTAGACAAGGAATTATATTAGCCTCATTAAAAATAATTTGACAGGAAACACAGAGGATTCACTTCCACAAAGTTGGGCTATGAGTGAAATAATAAAACATACCATCTTTTCTTTAGCAATACAGTATAATTTCTGTTATATTGCTGGGACATTTACAGTACTGCACATGTACCTTGATAAAAACCTCTCTCTTACAAGCATGCTCAGCATTTGCTGGTGGCAGAGGGAGTAAAGACAAGGTTATCCATAAATGTATGCTTGGGCACATCCCCTACAGAAATCACCTGATTTTAGAGTTAAAGTGATACAAAAAGTGCTGGATTGCTATTTAATCTAATTCTATGCATAGTTTATTTAAGTATTATCTTTCCAGGATGACCGATTAGTATTACTTTACAATTCATATTAAGGCTGAAGATATACCGTGTTACCTATTTAGCTGTTTATCTGATCTAAATCTCTCTTGCATAGTTTGGTAGCTGATTTGATATTCAGTATATCATAGATAACTATCCTGATATAGCTAAATGAAACTTGCATTTGGAAATGTTCATTAATACCGTTATCATTAATTGCTTCTTACCTGAATCTCACTGCTGCAGGGATTCTTCAGACTAAATGACGGCTTGCAGCTGGCCTTTTTTAAAGTAGAATTTTAACAGCACTCACCCTTTGCAAATCAATTGTAAAGGGCCAAATCCTGATCTCCTACTGATTTTAATATCAAGATTAGACAGCAGAGTATCTATTTCAGTTTTATATTTAGCACAAAATTAAATCTCGACATCTTAATGTCTGAAGGGAAGAACACAGTGAAATTCATTTTTGCTTTTTACTGGACACAACTCTGAAGGTGCATAGGAAAAGCCTGAACTGTTAATCAGCAGCAGAGTCACATACACAAAATCCCTCCCTCACGGAGCCTCTCTCATTTCCAGCCTCAGCTACCCACCCTGATGCCCTTGTAACTCACCTGTGTTTAGCTGTCCTCCACTGGCAATGTCCTGGCACTGCATGCATGGTAAGTGAGCTACACCAACTGACTGCAGCTAGGGATCTGGTCTTGGAAATACACAGGCACAGGTGTGTCTGGCATGGTCATGCATCAGATCCTGCATGTTCAACAGCCTTTACACCTAAAGTTGCACCTGCAGTGCTGCTAAGCTGTCAGTCTGTAACATAAAACAGCCCAGTAATTGGAATAGCAGCTGGCCTGTGACCCATTAAGACTCTCCCTCATACTGCCCCCCTGCCCCCAAATTGTTTCTGAGCGTCTCAGTGAAACACTTTCTAAAAGGACAGCAAAGGAAACCACAGGAGTCATGTTAAAACCTTGGAATAGAGAATTATTCACTTTTACCAATGCTGAATGAGTCCTCCAATTACAATGCCTATCAGCCTCCCAGCCTCCCAGGCAGAATGCAAAAAAGTTAAGCAGTGTTTTCCCATCCACAAAGCTACATCCAGTCTGAATGAAAGCAAACGGGAATCTTGATCCAACTTGTAGAATTAAGTCTTTCCTAGACAGATGAACTGACTCCTACAATATGTTGCTGTTTCTATTCTAACAGTATTATTTTTTTCTATTAATTAGTACTAATTATTACTAACAATTTACTTACGAAAGAGGTCCACACTAGGGTTGACTTTAGGTGTAAAGAACTATTTTGTCTTTGTCACCGTATCAATATTGGCTTGACTTCTCTAATGCAATGTAAAATACGATGTCTGTTACAGCAAAGAAAGAACATTTAATAATCCAGCTGGTAAAGTCCTACACAACAGATAATTATATTTAGAATAAGCATTTCAAAAAATTAAGCATCCATTTGCAAAACTTTAACAGAAGATTGTTTAAAAAAACTGATAAGCGCCAGCATACAGTGAAATGTGTGTATGTGTGTATTTTCATGTGCATGCAGGAAAGCAGACTCTCTTTTAACGCTGTAGGAAGTCTCGACTGGACTTCAGCATAGGGGCTATGAGTGTTTTCTTAAATTTGCAGCTTCTATCCTGCCAAACTGGCACCTGAAGCAGAGGAGAGGAGAGAAAAGAGAAACCACACACAGCTCTCCTCTTTCCCCCAAAATCCAGCCCCAGATCCATAAAAGTCAAAGCATTTACTGTATATGTAAATCATACAAGTTAGTCAGCTTTTCTAAATGAGAAACACTACACTGAGGTGCAGGCAAAATACAACTTAAAGCCTGAAATATGCTAGGTAGCGCACAATATGCTCTTTTATACTCAATGAGCAAATCTAGTCCTAGGGTACAATATATAAATGTGTCTCACACACAAGCACTATTCTTCCTAATGAAAAAACAATAATAATAAAAAACCTTTCCTCTAATAAAATTTCTAGTAAAAATGATCATTAATAACAGGCTTTATAACAAATTCTGCTGGCCTCCTGCTGTCCTCTGCACCTGCTGACTGTCTGGCATAGTCTGCCTCATGCCTCGTCCAGCTGTTTCAAATGATACTTCACTTGGCAATGCTTTTTAAGGACAAGAGTTCTGCAAGATTACTTCTTCTCAAAGTATGTTCAGTGTGAAACTGCCTCTCTTTGTCCTTAGAATACAGAAAGGAAACCTGATTCACCTGTTTTTCTCCTGTTGGACCAAATATCTAGCATACTGGAAGGTCTTTGCAGCGCCACATTTTCCCAAATCAGTAGTAAACACAGTGGAGTCCATCACAGAAGAATCCTACCGAAACAACTTTGAATCCAGTTATTCTTATGATTCCCACCTCATCCTCACTGCCACAGTGCATGTAATTGAAGAAAGAGAAACATAACTTGGGTTTCTTAGGGTTTGTCGGTCCCTAGGTACCACGGGAATTAATTGGCCAGGCAGTTTTCACAAGCCCAAGAGAACAGGAAACCTCCTCACAGTGGATCTATAGCAGACTGTGTACTAACAAAGAGAGTAAAGGGAATAGTGAGATTCACTTTGCTGAATACAGTGAGTCTATTTAAGTGCAGGACAAGGGCAGAATCAGAACTCGACACCCGAGTGAGAAAAATGGTTCAGGTAAATGTTGAAATTATCCATCAAATGCAGTCTCTAGAGGTCTATGCTATTTCCCTGCTGACTGTAGATGGCAGATAGTATGCCCTTAATTCATCAGGGAGATGATCTGCCTCTGTACAACACTGCTTTTATTTCAGCCAAGCCAGTGAGACACCAGGCTTCCTGCCACCTAACAAGAAACATGTATTACAGTGGCAAATGGTCATTTTAGCATAAACAGTGTTTCCAACTGTTGCTTCCCTAATCCATATTTGCTGGTTTGGGGGACTAATTCCTCCCATTTTCCTGCCAGTATTTGCATGATTGCAGCTGCCTTTACTGACATTACAGGAAAATAAAGAATGACCATATAAAAAAGATATGAACTACACTACAACTGAACAAGACTCACATTACTGGTGTCTCTTCTCCATTCCTGAGTACCAGACACAGACTATCCTTGTTTCCCACACTCAGCTGATACGGCACAATCTCAAACCCATCTTAAGCTATAGGTGTCTTTCCATGGGCTTCAATGGGTTTCAGAGCAGACGTAAGGAAGGAAAAGTTATCACTATTACAAAGCAATGCTTTTACTATTCAAAAAGGAATCGTGCAAACCAACTTTAGCCAAGTATTAGCAGAACTCTTGAAGAGAAACATTAGACTGCGGTGTACAGTTCTAGCCTCCTGAAACCAATTCTTTATTTTCTACAGTTCCTAATCTGCATTATCTCTGTTGCTGATCACTCAAGAAGTTGATCTACAAAGCTGTTTAGCCTAAATAGAGACAGGAGGTACAAGACTGCAAATTCATATACTAAAAGGTTAATTTGGCCTCTTTTGCCCACTAAGTTTCAGTGTTTCCCTCCTGAAGTTTCTACTAAATTTTCCTCTTGAAAAGATTTCTATCGATAGCTGTGAGAAGCAAGCAATTACAGGTTCTCGTAATACTGTAAGGACAATTTAGGGGCTCGATCGTGAGAGGCACAAGGCTAGTTAATATAAATATATATTTATTAACAATTAGGTAAAAAAAACAAAAAGAAAAAAAAAAAGGAGCAATGTTACCAATGCAGGAGGGTTCCCCGTAGCTCCCATGGTGGCTGGTGAGAGAGATGGCAGGGCAGCCTCGAGCGCAGCTCTGATGTGAGGAACATTGCGGGGGCACTATAAGAGATTTTTATGTATTATACACATGCACAGCACATGTTGAGAGTATCACTAATCTCGATTCAAAGCCCAGGTGTAGCACCACCCTGGAACAGGCACAGCTGAGTGACCATGGCTATGGGTCAACATGCCTTGTTGATGTTCCTTTTCTCATGGAACAGTCTGGCTAGCTTCCATCCCCTATCTCCTCAACATTCTTCTGCAGTTTCCCATACAAATACTTCAAAGATGTAAAGTAAAGCAAATGTCATCACAGTAGTTTCATGGGCGATCATCTGTCCTTATGTATGCACATGCAGGCTCTATAATCTGCAGAAATTGTAAGTGCACCAGAAAGTTATATTATATGTCTCAGGCCTTCGGTAAAGACTCATTCACAGAATGGACTGAATTTCTCCGTATTGTAATAGAATTATCAGGTATTGCTTTGGCAGCTGTAAGTCTCCCATGGGTTTTTTAAGCAGATTTTAGCCAATTTCATCATAACAAACAAACAGTATCAAAAATAACTGAGTAGTAACCCATGGACCAGTAGTTAGCTGGAAGTCCACTCCCCTGGACACCCTTGGGACATCCTCTTCCTGAGCCCTCATACTCAGGGAACAATAAGAAGCTTTCAAACTACAATGACCCAAGTCTCTTTTACCTTCTTCACCAACAGTTGAAACACCTTTTCCTCTTGAAATATGCAGGCACTAGGTAACATTAGGACAAAGATACAAGCCTAATTAGGTGACACCACTGCATTCACCTTAGGTATGTGTCAGTAGTACATCCAACCATGTGACACACACATTAGATCATAAGGAAAAGCATACTTACATATAAATCACCTATTCAGTTAGAAAGTGGAGGAGGGCCACAAAGACTAGCCCTTGAATGCCTCTGGTGTGCCTTTTTATCCTTGATTTTACTTTTTCCTTTTTTTTTTTTTTTTTTTGCAAAGATTTTTGGTTCAGGGAAAGGGAAATCTCCTTGCTATATTTTGAAACACAGAAGCCACAGATTCATAACTAGATTCACATTTTAAAACTCCAGTGTTGGCAAATGTTTGGCTTTGGGGTTTTGGTTTGACCCAGCACAAATCCAGACTTTACTTGCAAATGGCATACTGAGGCTCAGATTTTATACAATACCCCAAATTTAAGAACATTTGGATATGTGGGTTTCATTTGCCTCTGATTTTGAAGCAGTATCTATGACAAAACAGCAGAGAAGTCTGTTTTTCATCTCATTTATAAGTTGGGAACGTCTTCAGATTGTCCTTCAATCACAAGTAATGAATACAGAAAAAAATAAATATTGCAAATTATATACTGATGAAGTTACATTTCCCAGCACTGCTTGGGTACCTACACGCTACAGCAATTTCTTTTCGTAATACTTTGTTTATGTTTAACAGTTCACTTCTAGCAGTTACTAAGTGTACTTTTCAACATAATTTAATCATGAATATCAAAATATTACTTGTGGGAAGAATGGTCAATTTATTTATAAGGTTTTTTCCTCCCAGAAATGTGACCATAAAAAAATATTGTCTTGGATCTATCCCTTTTACAAACACAACAGGATTGGGAAAGCTTTCCAGGACATATATGTGTCACTGTAGCCTATAACTCTCCTTAGCTAAAATGCCTCTCTAATCAGAAAGGATAATGGATTTGTTCTGATGGCACTGGAAGGTGATCATGCAAGTGACAGATGTCAAAACATCATTTTTACTAAACTTTCTCTTCACGGCTTGGATTAGATAAAACAGCCTAATTGAACCTTGAGCTCATTTACTGTCTTTGGAAGGAAGAAGTTATGATTTTAGCATCTATTCTGCATTCTTGTAGAATTAAGTTTGAGATTTGGTATTCAGAAAGCGATTAAGTGAAGCTTCATATTCTATCTTATTTCTAGGAAAATGTTAATTTAACCTAGTGGACTTTGCACACTGGGTAGAATAAAAGCTAGCTTGAATAAAGACAAGGCAGAAGCTAGGCCCTCCAGGCTCAGAAGCCATCTGAAGCACACACAGTTCTCTGAGGCAGTATTCAAGAGCGCACACTGAACAGAGGTAAGAACTTTCCGTCTGTTTGACCCTGCCCATCACCACAAATCAGGAGAGGAGCCCAGCAGTGCTTTCTTTCTACTGTTTGCGCACAGCAGGCTAAGGGCTGTGAGGGAAAGAAAACGAAGGTCTGTAAATTTGGTTTCAAGGCAGTCACAGCAGACAAAAGATGACTTCAGTGCATTTGTTCTTAGGTGCAGTTGTGCGTGGTGCCTGGGAAATTCCTATTGACATCCCAGTCACACAGACAGGCACTTCAGGTACATATGGCATAAATGCGATGTTCCCTCTTTTATGGATAACATTTACCCACAGGGCTTGGCTATCCTATAAAGTAGCATTTAACAATACTCTCAAGGGCTCTCTTACCAGCAAGGAGAAAATATATGTGTAGCTTGCCTGTTTCTACATTCTGTATTAAAAAGAGTGCAGTGCTCCAGTCAAACAAGAGGTAAATAGATATTTCTCCATCGTCTTGCCTTTAGCTAGCACTGAGCAATAAAATCCAACAGTATGACCATACTAAAGATTAAAAAAAAAGTCAAGAACACATGTCATCTGAACCAACAATAGGTCTTGAATTGCTGCAGTAGAACAGGAAAAAGGGATTTGAATTAAAATCTTCCACCCAGAATCTGTAATCATCAGGCTTTGAGGTAGAAAGAGAATAACATTTCTGCAGATGGATTGGGGTAGGGAGAGGAAGAGAAAATGTGAGAAGTCTGCACAAGAAAATAAATAGCCTGTACTCAGTCATCAGCTTTATATTAGATCTGGTAGCCAAATAGCTTTATTTTATTTTTCAGTTACCAGGAAAGCTCATTTATGGAATAACATGAGCCTTGCTTTCCTAGCTTTTAGCATGATAGAAAACTAACTAGAGAAAACTGGCAGATGCAGTTTTTATCAATAAAGCTTTGCTTAGAGGAGTTGAAAATCTTTTCCTTTCATGCTTTCAAACTCTCATTGTATATAATTGTTTTTCTCAGGGGATTATACCTGATCCCATGAAGCTTTCCCTGCCAAGACAGTCCAGCCTCATTGTGGAGCAAGAGCAGACATTGATAGGCAGGAACCACAAGGGAAGCTGTGGCGGCTCCGGGCCCCTCTCTCCCAGCAGGGTTTTGCCGCTCAGCCTGTAAGGGTCAGCTGAGCATGGCTTAAAGGATCTGGAAAGGAGAGGCTATCTGAAGGCCAAATATGTAAAAAATGCAAGCTCTTTGCCATTTCTTTATGAACCTCTCCCATCAAATAAAATAGATTCAACATTGTTTGTTTCCAAATGTGCTGGAAACGAAAATAACTGCAGTTATTGAAGCTGCGGGAGGTACAATGGATATTTCAGCTGTAATGGGTTGGGAATGCCCGTTCAAAGGTTCCCTTCAAGCTCTTTATAGCAGGCAAATCCTCAAAAGAAAACATACTTTGTTAACTTTCATTTGAATACATCCTGCTCCAGCCAGACAGCCCACTTAAAATGACACAGGAGTAGTAAATTGTTCTACTGATTGGTTAGCTGGAGTTTAACAGCTTGAGCTTATCAGGAAGGCGATAGGAACAAAAGTGTTGGGCATATCATCATTCAGACAAGACCCCCTTCCACTTTCCCTGAACCTCTGAGGTGAAGGCCTTTAATTCCTCTTTGCGGTAAAAGATGTGTCATGAAAACACTGCGAGATGGACAAAGGCCACCCAGAAGGGATCCTATTCGACTAGCCTTACATCGCCCAGCATCCCACAAGAAACATTCTTAAAGTGAAGTATTTCAATAGCTACATTTGTGTATGTGTCTGTTTTTCCAAGAACACATTTGCCTCAAAAAGTCCCTTATGAGGTAGAAACAACAGGAGATAGAGTTCTCAGGATATTTCTGATATCTGCTAACTGAAACATGACAAGAAGCCCAGACTTCCTGCTATTTTGTTCTGAGAAATGGCACCCCAAAGCATTAAAATGCCCATGAAGTTATTGAGGGTCAGATTTTCACAAGCACTCAGCACATGCTATTGAATGGAGATTCAAAAAATATTCAGTTCCTGTTTTCTGGCCAATTCATTTATGCTGCTCACTTCTGCCTCTGAAACCCCTCCAAAGCTCAGTGGCTTATACCCAGTAACATGCACATGTTGTTAGCGTTGTCCAATATCTGCAAGCTGATCAGAAACAGTTTTAGGTTTTGGTTATTTCTGTTTGATACTATAGTCAACCTTTAAATAATTGCCTCCAAAGAAATAAGCAAATAACACACTTCCAGTCTAGCTAAGAGTATCCCGTCAATGCCAAAATCTCCACGATGTGCAACAAGGACAACAAACACCTCAAAGGCAACTAGGACTATTGCACGAAGTTGTTACAAAACTCAATTACCCAATTAAATTGTCTGCCAAGAGATTGGGGAATTTGCTGTTCAAACATATATGAAATTAGACTAAATGGAAGAGGTAGAGGTGTAGTAAGAAAGGATGGCCTTACAAGAAAACAAATTCCACTGATATCAGTTGGTAAGGCAGGCCCAAACCTGAAGGGTCAAAGGAGATCATAGGCTATGAAAGAGCTAGAGAGACAGACATTCAGTACAGCTCAGCACTGCTGCTCATTTAAGGTCTTGAAATAAAATACAAAAATCCACCAGTCAGATTTGAGTTCTCAGTGGCACTGGGTATGAGTCAAAGATGTGAGTATCCTGGATCCTCTTAGAATGTTGTGGAAGTAGTTTCTTTGCATGACACCACTGATTTGAGTCTCAGACAGAGAACCATGCTCCAGAAGTTAAAATTATGTGCACATTTCCGCATTTCACCCAACTTCCTGTATTTCTCTGGTTTATTTTGTCACAATATTAAATTTGGAACTACAGCTCCTACTGAAATCTGATGGTAACAACTTCTCAAGAGTTACAGAATTTCAGATTTATCTTTGTAACATTCACATGTGATGACGGTGTCACTGAGAATTAAACTTCACCACAGATCCCAGCTATATAAATAAAACAAAACTTAGCCCTTAATTGGAGGTAGAAATTCTTCATCTATAAACTACTCAAGTCAAAATTTGTCTTCAGTTGTAAATCTGTTGTCTCAATTTTAAAAAGAGGGCATCCTGTGCAGTTATAAATATCAAGCACAATCCTGCTTTACTAAGTACACAATTAATTGCTTAAGTAAACAAGAGGTAGAGTTACAACTGATATTTACTAATGTTTCACTTAAATCTCATCAGAGAATCAATGTAGCATGTACTGTAAATTTTAGGCCAAGCAGCCTGATCTACAGCAGCGCATTGCTGTGGATGTAGATGGTGACTCAGATCCTCAGGTCCTGTGTACAGGACTGAATTCTGCACTACAGTAAGTGTAAAGACAGAGCTACATCATGCACGTGGGCAGACTCTCACAAATCCTGATACAAATAACAGAGCATCATTGAATTCAGCTATGTTGAGTTACAACAGCTGTACAGCTTGTTTTACTGACAGCAACACCCATTTATTATGATAGATTTATACACTCCTCAGTATGACAACTTTCCCTAGTTATAGTACTGCACTGATACTGAACTCCAGGTTTTAGATGAGATCTCTACAAGAATTCAAGTATCTTCTCTCTGGGTCTATGCATGTGTAAAGGAAAAAAATGAAGTCTCAAAGAAGCTTATGGGAACCCCATTTCCAAATTATCCAGAATTCAATGAAGAAGCAATTTTACTTTAGTATCCTCTTTAGATTGCTGAAGTTTAAAATAAGCATTTCATGCACACAAACAAGAAAGTGCTGAGATGGGGAAGCGCTCATACTTTTTCTGGGAAATTAGAATGATTGCGTGCCCATCTGAAGTGCCTGTACACTAATACATACAGCATGATGAACAAACAGGAGGAATTAGAAGTATTAGAGGCAGGAGGCCTGCAGGGTGTTGACCTCATCGGTATCACACAGATGTAGAGAGACAGCTCACACAACTGGAGTTATGTGAGGGATGTATATAGGTTCTTCAGGAAGGACAGGACAGGAAGGCAAGGAGGAGGAGTTGCCCTTTATGTGAGAGAGCAGCAAGAATGCATGGAGCTCTGCCTAGGGATGGATGATGAGATGACGAGCCAGTTAAGAACTTACGGTCAAGATAAGAGGGCAGACCAGTGTCAGTGATGTTGTGGTGGGTATCTGCTAAAGACTGCCTAATCAGGAAGACATATGAGGCCTTCTTAGTCAAATGCAAGAAGCTTTGTATTCACAGGCCCTGGTCCTCACAGGGCACTTTAAACACCCTGATATCTGCTGGAAGGACACTGGGTTGCTTCTGTCTTCAGCAGGGCATAAGCAACCCAGGAGATTTTCGGTGTCTGCTGATGAGAACTTCCTGATGTAGGCAACTGAGGAGCCAACGAGGAGAGGTGCTCTTCTGGCCCTAGTACTTAGAAATGAGGAAGAACTGGTTGGGGACAGCCTTAGCTGCAGTGACTACTATGAGATGATAGAATTTAGAATCCTGATAGAAGGGAACAAGGAAAATAGACTTGCTGAGGGACCTGCTTGGAAGAATTCTATAGGAAATAGTTCTGGAGAGAAGATGGTCCAGGAAAACTAGCTGATTTTCATGGATCAGCTCCTCCAAGCTCTATAATGGCCCACCCTGACATTCAGGAATTCAAGTAGAGGTGGCAGGAGGCCTGTATGTATGAACAAAGAGCTCCTGCCGAAACTCAAACATAAAAAGGAAGAATACAAGAGGTAGAAGGCAGGTTAGATGACCCAGAAGGACTACAGAGGCTCTGTTCAGTGTGCAGAAATAGGCTTTAGAAAGCCAAATCCCACCTGGATTTGAATCTAGCAAGGGATATCAAGGGCAACAAGAAGGGCTTCAACAGGTGTATCACCAGCAAAAGAAAGACTAGGAAAAATGCAGACATATTGCTGAATGGTGCAGGATACCTGGTGCCAAAATACATGGAAAAGGCAGATACTCATGCTCTCTTTGCCTTAGTCTGCACTGGCAAGATTTACCCTTCAAGAGTCCCTGATTCTGTGCAACAGTCCGGAGCAAGACAGACTAACCCTTTGTAGAGCATACTCTCTCACCACAGAGAATTAGGTCAGGGAATATTTAAAAAAGCTGGATACACACAAGTCCATAGGACCTGATGTGATGCATCCACAAGCACTGAGGGAGTTGGAAAACGTCATTTCAAGGCCACTCTTCTTTATTTTTGAAAAGTGAGGGTGATCAGAGGAGGTTCCTGAGGACTGGACAAAAGTAAATGTCACTGACCTGAAGTTTGGCTGCAGGCCTCTAGTGGCATACTCCAGGGGCCAATACTGTTTAACACTGTCATTAATGACCTAGATGATGGGGCAGAGCACACCCTCAGCAAGTTTGCAGGTGATACAAAACAGGGAGGAGCGGCAGATATACCTGATGGATGCACTGCTGGTCAGAGGCACATTAGACAGGCTGGAGGAATGGGCAGAGAGGAACCTCCTGAAGTTCAACAAAGAGGAGTGCAAAGTCCTGCTCCTGGACAGGAATAACCCCATGCACCAGTACAGACCAGGGGCTGACTGGCTGCAAAGCAGCTTTGCAGGGAAGGACGTGGGCGTCCTCGTGGACAGCCAGCGGAACAAGAGCCACCAATACGCCCTCGTGGCGAAGGCGGCCGACAGCCTCCTGGGCTGCCTCAGAACAAGTGTTGCTGGCAGGCCAAGGGAGGTGATCCTTGCCTCTCCTCAGCCCTGCCGAGGCCACATCAGGAGTGCTGGGCCCCCCAGTACGAGAGGGACATGGACATACTGGAGGGAGTCCGGCGAAGGGCCACAAAGATTGACAAAGGGCTCGGAGCATCTCTCACGTGAGGAGAGGCTGAGAGAGCCGGCGTTGTTCAGCCTGAAGAAGGAAAGGGTTCTCCAAGGAGAATCTCACCAATGCGTATGAGCACCTGTTGGGAGGCAGTAAAGAAGACAGAGCCAGATTCTTCTCTGGTATCCAGGGAAAACACAAGAGGCAATAGGCACAAACTGAAAACACAAGAAATTCCATTTGACAAAAGAAAACGCTTTTTACAGTGAGGGTGGTCAAACAGTGGAACATGTTGCCCAGAGGTTGTCTTGCCTCCATCCTTGGAGCTATTCAAACCCCAACTGGACATGGTCCTGCACAACCTGTTCTAGTTGCCCCTGCTGTGAGCAGAGGTGTTGGACTAGATGATCTCCAGAGGTCCCTTCCAACCTCAACTGTTCTGTGAAAATGCGTCCACAGCATATACTCTATACAAAAAATAAGGTCATCTGTAAAATATCAAGGCCCTGTGTACATTTACTAAGGATTTATTTACTATGGGTTTCCCATTCCCCTTGATGCTTCTCACCAAAATAAATACAAGTTAGGAAGGAAATCTATTGAATGAAAATTGTAATATTAATGACTGTTGTTATAAGTCTATGTTGCAGGACATGCTATTGTTAAGCAAAAAGGCTTAAAAAACAGCTTTTCTCTCCCCTGCACTTCCAGTGTTTGTCCGTAATGTATGTTTGTATACATTCAAATACAGATCTCTATCTACTTTAAAGATACTGATCTCCTCTGTTCTTTAGATCATTGGCTTACTATTGATGGCAAAATCTCACAACACACCTTCCCCATCTTCCACTTTTATTCATTTTGACCAATTTTCTCCCAAGTTCACTCCTGCTTTTTATAATACTCTTCTTTGTTTCTGACTTTTCTCTTTCACCTTTTTATTCTTCCCAGTGTGTGCGTTCCAGCCAGGTGACATCTCATGATAGCTGTAACACATCTGAAAAGAATCTAGAAGTCACAGGCCTATCAGTTCAGGCCAAAGACAGCCATTCTGTGTATAATTTGGGCAGTGGCTAATCTAATTCTTTCCATCTGTTTTCTGTTTTCTTTTTCTTTTTTTTTTTTTTTTTTGGGGGGGGGGGGAAGGTAGGACATGGTTGCAAGGAGTAAGGATGAATCAAAACTTAGGAAAAAAACAGTCAGGGTCTCTTAGACTTAACTGAGATCCAGAAATGCAAAACTGCCTATTTCTGATGTTCCAATTCCAGACTTAGCCAGCAATGCTGGGAATCAAACAATGGTACCTCAAGTACACAAAGAGATACAGACTGGCTCCAAAAGTCATTACGCTACCAAATCGTTTCAGGTCTGGAACCAGCACTCCTCTTAGAGGAGGGGAACTCATCTTGAAACTCTAGAGTAACATTTAGGATTAAACTGATAGGAAGAGTGGGAATAAATAAAAATCTGCTGAACCTTGGCCATTCTAGTACATGCAATGTTTGTAATAAATCCTCCAATAGTTTGGACCCTCCACTGCAGATGTCCACAAGCTATTTGCTTTATTTTCCCAAGCTATCCAACACATTTAAACACCCTTCTTTTTCTCTTCTTTTTTTCCTCATGAAACGCTGATATGAATCGTATGGACAAAGTAAACAGAGTACTCTTAGTTTCCCTTTTTACAAATGAGCCATAAAATTGTCCATTAATCAGCCTTGCTTCCCCAGGGGTCAGGTTGCATTGTTGAGGTTTCCTTTTCCATTTCTGATCCCTATTTTGTTGAAGATATTACAAAAAACAGTCACAAGGCAGTAAACCAAAAAGAACAAGCTTTTGAAAATCACCCTCCCCTCCACAGCCCTTCGGCAGAGCTCCAGTCTGCTCTGAATACTGGAGAATTCTAAATTTAAACACTCTCTATTTTTCATTATTTACCTTCCAGTAAAATAATAGCCCTATCATGGCTCCTCCACCTCCCATCCAGAGGACATGGTGTTCACATCTATTTAAATTACTACAACAAGTTCCTTAGAACAACAGAAAGGCCCTTTGGGGTCTCCTGGGGTAAGTGTCTACAACCAGAGAAATAATGAAATTGTGAGAGAATTTACTGGGAATCTGGCATTTCAGAGCTTTGCTTCTTGTTAATTCCTGGGAAAGGTGTCAGTTCTGACAGTGCTTGAATTTATCTGGAGGGCATAGCCTTTTAAAACACGGCAGGAGAGAATATACACCTTCTGTACCTGTCACTCTGCAACGTGTGCCATCTGTGTGGACAGGGTCAGCCAGTAACTCTGCTTTATGTCACCTTTTTGAAGATCCAACTCTTTATCCGGGACACCCAGTTGTGCAGCCAGGAGGAGAGCCACAGCATAGGGCATGACAGCAAGGATTCAACCCATCCCAGATGCCGTAGGTTTTCTAGATGAGTTTGCTGCATTTGTTAGGATAAGCAATATGCTCACAGGGAAAACAAATACCTCACAGTACATAGAAGCACTGGAAGCTAGTGTAAAATAGCACTGCACTACAAAGTGCACAGACCTGCGCGTGATTATATGGCCTGCAGATCTCGCCTCTAGCTGCCATGGATTTAACTACCTCCTGAGAGCCAATGTCTTTGTCTTCTAGGTGTTAGATAATTTAATGCAAACTTTTCATCTCATCCCATCCCTAATTAAAACTCAGGCTCTTATGTTGCCTCTTCTGCCTTACTTGTCTTTCACTATCTATCACATGTCTGAGGGGAGAAAATATAAGCTCCTTGCAGGGATATATTTTTAGCAGAGTAGCTTATTTAACTTTCAAACCAAATACATAATCAAAGTGAGGTTTTTTTTAAAGAGAAAGTCATCTCAAGGTTGAGTTAAAAGACACAAAGCTTTATCTCACTAAAGTCTCATTTAAGTGCTGGGGTGTAGAGCCACATGTGTAAGACAAAACTGCTCTTTCCAGTGAGGCTCTGTTGATCTATGATCTAATCTAAGCTCTTTAAATAAGCTTTTGAGTGTGTAACTAAGAACCCCTTTATCTGTTATTAATGTCTCATCTTGTTGTCACTGCAAGCAATTTAAATGTAGCAGTAATATTTGATAAATTCCTCTACAGATTTCTTTCCCTCCCCAAAAATATGTGAAGATTGGAATTTTTTTTTTCCTCTCTCTATTCCTTGTAAGTTCAGCAGCACTTTAACAACATTACCCTCATGCACATAAAACACTGAAATGTCTGGACATGCATGCAGTGTGACTCACTCACACCTAGTGAACAAGTTCTCTCATTCAAAGACTACAGAAGCGTGTGTTTCTTGAATCACTGATTTTATTAGTACAAACATGTTGAACTTTACTACGTACTTTTTGATTTTATTGGCGTACCTTACTTTGTAAATCTTAAAAGCCCTGGCAGGTTTTCCATATTTAATTGAATTGAGCTAGCACTTAGGAAAAAAGAATACCTGATAATATCATAAAAGGAAATTCTCTTAATATCTCTCATATTAGTCATGGCTGACCTAAGAAAGTACCTGCCATGTAACATGGCTCTTTCTTATGGGCATCCATTTGTTCTTATCTAAAGTCCAATCTTACCACAGCTCTGGTTCCACTTCAATCTGAGCTGTGGGAAATGTCTTGAATTTTCACATACTGTGAGGGAAGCCCTGTGTCCTGTCTGAAACCTAAAGCAGTGCTCATTATGCATATTTGCATTGGCTTCTGTGTCGCCCAGGAAAACTGCTCTTAAAGGAGAGCAAATAAAAGAAAAGCTGCTGAGAAACAATTAGCTGCCTTGGGAACAGTACCTGCCAAGTCAGCTCTTAATTCACGCATCCAGTTGCCACAGAATTTGATCTACTCCAAAGCACATTGCATCTGATTCTCCTCTTGCATTGAAGAACTGCTTAGTCTTTTTTCTGGACAAAAAGAAAAACATTGTAATAGTCACACACCTTTTCTAAATCTTCCAGATCTAGGAAAGAAATGTGTTACTTTTTCTTACCACTGCGATGACAGATATTTAGCTTTGTGGTGAGGTAAATGAATGAATAGGCAAGAGTTAAAATCAAGATCACAGCTCTGTTCCTGCTTAAATAAAAACACTTGATCAAGAATTTTATTCTTTCCTTCAACTGCCTTATATGTAATTGACTTAATCTTACAATTGCTCAGCAGGTATTAAGCTGATGAGAATTCTCCATGCTAGTTAGGAAGGTGAAAGCAAGTTTTGACTTCTCTGTTAACAAGGAAGTACCTCTGGACAATTTCAGTCCAAGCTCCCATTCCTCCTTGCAGCAATCTAGTGCAAAACTGACTGAGCAGTATGATCCAGATGCCTTGTGCCAAGTCAGTGACCAAAAACAGTTGTAAAGACAGTTGAATGAAAATAACAGCTGTAGAGCATGCAGAATGAACCACAAAATCTAGTCCTATGACTTAGTATTTGCAGATCAACTACCTGATTTTATATGGAGAGATTTTAAGGAAATTCATTAGGAAATAGTCTATGTGCTGTAATTCAGCAACGTTCATTTTTCCTTTACTAATATTGAAGAAGAGAACAGTCACTACCTTTCATCTTGTTCACATTCACATACATGTATATACACATATCCTTATACGTGCATGTATACATAAACACAATGGAGAAAACATGGATTCAAAGAGAACATAAGAATAGCATCAACAAAGCTGAGAGTGGAAAGCTTTAAAGCCAAAACTAATAGACTGCTTGTTCCCATCCCTCTGTGACTACAGCTCTGTGTGCAGTACACAAACCTTCATTGGCCCTTCATAACACTGAGTGTTCTTAATTGTAGCAAAAATGTTCCTACCACAGTGTAATGTCCCATCAAATTGTAATATATTGAAAACTAGACATGAAACTACTGAAACTATATCAATGCAAGTTACTAAGTCTTGTGTTTCAAAAAGAAATTCCAGCTAATTCCATCCTAATATATAATCTGTGAGTAGTAGAGAATATAATGTGGGTCACAGCATGCACTCCTGAAGCAAGCCTTAGTAAAAGACTCAAGGATATAGCTAATTTCTCATGGTAGTCACCATGAAGGAGTGAATTCTCTACCAGTATGTGTTCCCCTCCTCCTTCTCAATCTATTTTATAACTGTAACAAGCTTCTTTCACTGTCCTCTTGCTTCCAGTAATGACTTGATTTTTTTATGTCTTGCTTTGTTAACTCAGTGCACAACCTTTGCAATGTAGAGGGTCTTGCTGAAAAATATGCCTGGAGCCTTCATATCATTTGCATTTCATTTTAAATTCATTTACATGGCATTTTAATCAAGGAAAATGCAAACGCATAGCTATAACTTTTTTTTTTATAGCTTTCTTATAAGGCACTCAGCAAAACATACAGACAAAATATGACCTTGGGGCTGAAGAGGAAAAAGCATCAGTCAGAAGACTGATAGCATGTCTTGGAAATCCAGCTGATAAATGTCTTGCTTTACATACCACTATTATTGTTTAAGGCTATTTAGAAGCTTGTAGTATTTTGATTTAATCAGTTTTATGACAGAAAAAGTCTGTCTACAAGTACCCACACAGTGGCTCACACATATAGCAGGTAACACATAACAGATCTCTTAGTTCTGCATTGATGCCATCCAGCAGGTTCTTCTTGGGAGAGTCGCTCTGTAACAGCTGGATATTTGTGAGGCATTTGACAGATTTCAGATGACCGCCACTCTTGGATTTTAAAGTTTTGCTGAAAATAAGGCTGAAGACAACCTGACATCTACTGTATCTCCTCCAAAGCCCTAAACTGGTAAACTTAAGTCTCATGTTTACTTGAAGTATGTTAGTAAGAGAGAAGGGTCATAATAATGAAGTAACAATACTGGAGGAACTTTACAAAGTCACACACTGAGAAGTCAGGCAGTACCGGATTTAAGGCTGTTGGAAGAATCATAACCTCTTCAGACCAGTATGATCTGATAGATATTCTCACCATCATACTGCAAGCCTTCAAGAGAACCTATGACAGACATGAGAGCTGGCTGAACACTGGATTTAACATCGTATCACTGACTCAAAATGTTAAAACTGAAAATTTTTGCAGAATTAAAGATCTAATTTCTCCCAGACATCTGGGAGCAAGAGCAGTAGCTGACTGAATCTGAGAAGATTCTTTTCAGCTTAAAAGCTGCTCACAAATAAAACTAAACAAAACCTTATCTTCAATAGCTTTGTCCATCTCAAGCAACAAATCAAGTTTCTGTCCTATTGAAAGGAAACAAGCAAGTATGTAATCATGCAATTAGTACATGTACCTTGCATGTTAGGTAAAAAGGTAATAATTTTAATATACAAACTCCATAAATATCTGCCTCATTCTAACGAGTAATGTTGTGAGATTCAATGATTATTTGTGAAATATTTTGTGATTTCTAGGTGAAAGTACCTTTGAGGTACTATTATTGTAGAAAAGAGCAAAGACCACACTCTTACTAGAGTATGAAGACTACAGGAAATGTGTAAGGAAAAAAAAACCAACAAACAAACAAACAAACAAAAAAAATACATGAAAACCACTGTGATAGTTCTAATGCCATGCTTTTAAAGCTATCATTTATTGTTCCATACATTGTCTCTGCTGTCTTTCCAGCCTTCACAAAAGTTCAGGACCACAGTTTTATGCTTCATTATAAGTGCTGTCTTATAATCTAAATCTCTTTCAGGACAAAAAAGTAAACAGTGAAACTGTTAGTAGACTACACAAATTTTGCTTAAGTGCCTTAAAGCCAGCAATGACGTAGAGTAAAATCCATAGAGTAAAATCTGTTCAAGCCTACACTGGTCTACCAGGAAGAGAATCAGGATCTTCTTTCTTTCTTCCAGAAACTATAGGGCCTCTAAGGTAAATGAAAGCAGCCCAGGCATCACTCTGATACACATGTCAAGGAGTCTGTGGCCCACACTTTTTTTCTCTGCCCACCCTTCACTGCCAATTAATGGGTGAGGACAGAGAATTTGTGAGAGAAGGAGGTGCAAGACTGGTCCAGAGCAGAGTTTATAGGTAATGGAAGTTAAAATTGGCTCCTCTGTTTTTTGGGGGTTTTTTTTGTTTTTTTTAAGATAAAAGAACAAAACAAACGCTTGCCACTATTGCAATAGTAGAGCTTTTAGAATTAAATGTTATGAATGACAGTTCATAACTCAGTCCTTGTCTCAGTAGCACACTATCCACTGTTTCTGAGGGCTGTTTTCCTCAAAGACCCATTCAGCTATAAATATGATCAGGTATACTTGATCATCACTGGAGACCATCACTGTGCCCAAACATCTTATTTGCAGCTATTAGGACTTCACTCTTTTCATAGTTACATTATTCATTCCTAGGTAAGCAATGTGAGTGACCTCCACAGGGATAGGTGAAAAGCTCTTCAGTGTATCTAGGGGAAGCCTTCATCCAAGTATCATATGACAACAACTGATTGTAGAAACATTGAGAAGTCCTACAATAAGAAAAATGTATCAATATCTTCTTGATCTTCTTGAATTACTCCCTAGTTTTCACACGTTAAAAATACTTTTAGGTTATAAAAATCCTCAAGGTCCTAAGCACTTCATTACAAAAAAAAAAAAAAAAAAAAAAAAAAAAAAATCCTCTAGGATTCTTTTGCAGAAAATAATGCCATTGACTCAGTTAAATAGTTGGCAAGAAAGGAAAGATAAGGCACTCCTTGTATCATTGAATGAGATAAAAATGTCATATGAGAAATGATTCAATTCACCTCCAAGTCACTTTTTCAAATCCAGTTAAGGCCCATAGTTGTGATTGAGCTTTGTAATTTCCATTTTAGTAATGGCTGCTCATATCAAGCTTCCAAGCACCATTGCCAAAACAGAAATCCAAACTGTCTGATGGTGTATTAAAAAAACACTTGGATTCAGGAGATATGTATAAGACATAGCTAGCACACACAGTTATACCTGAAGTTTCATTGCACTGGGTGTTTTACTTAAAAATCCCTGCTGCCAGCATCATGTAACTTTATCTGAAGGTTGAATTTCAAAATAATTTCTCACCTTTGCTTTTAAGAGAAATTTGAAAGCATAAGGCAGCTGAACTTCATGGATGGCAACTTATTCCTCTGAATAAGATGCTGTAGATACAAATTGTTTAAAAAAACTCCTTTGAAAGCAAAGCCAATTTCATGATATTATTAATAATATTATATCAATGGAGAACAAACTTTAGGATAAAACAGCATTTTAAGCCATGAAAGGTCACACTGGTCTTGATATCCATACTTGCCATCCTGGTTTATTTGTATAACAGCTGCACTGTACTTTATTAAAAGTATCTACATTTTTTCCAAATAAAAATATGAACGTAATTTTAGATCTATATAGAACAGAAGAAAGTGAGAATATGTAAATCTCTCTTTGATTTTTAAGAATAGGTTTATATTTTGAAATTCCTTCCATGAGAGGTAGTCCAACAAAAGCTGGATTGAAATCCAAAATACAATGAGCTTTATATCATTTTTTGTAGCGATTACTAGAAAAATGAGAAATAACAGTTTGCTATATTTTCACTTCTTGGTAAACAATGTGCATAGGGTTTGCTATAAGAGGCTATTGACCTAGAAAGAGCATTTTAAGATTAATAGATCAAGAAATAGCTCAGCTTCTTAAGGCTTATAACAAAAATGTGAAATATCATGACCTAGGCAAGAAAGGATTTGCAACACCAACAGGTTAACTTCAAAGATGCTGAAAAAATGAAATGAAACATAAAATTGTGTTCTTAATAAGGACATAAATGAATTTCTAAAAATAAAAAATCTGATAACTTTCACTCTGTAAATGAAGAAATAACCAAAAAGAAACAACATCGTTGCCCTCAGTAGCACTGTAATAACATGAGGAAGGTCACATTTGTCAGATTTTTCTTTCCCCAGGGAACAGAAACATGTCAAGTACATGATCATGTGCCTGGAAGAGCAGTAATACTTGTGATCAATCATCCTTTTTACCACCTGAATGGGAGGTTAAATTTTCAGGAGTTAGCAATATCAAAAATGAATTGCTGCATGCACCATGCAAGATCTGAAACCACTATTACTACGAGCAAAGTGGTAGGAACTGCTGAAAAGCTGCTGAACTGTCATTTGTCCCAAAACATGACATTAATTCTGAACATCTCATTAAACAAATTTTTCAATAATAACAAGGCAGAAGTATTGGACTGGATCTTTTCTTATCTTTAACCCATTCAGTTTTGAACTTGTAATATGCAAAGTGATGTTTCTGAATAAATATTGTTTTTATTCTGCTGTTACTCTATATTTCTGAAATTAATCATCTGGGTTTTTTTTCTCAAAATTTCATTTGTTTAATATATTTTTTTAAAGCCAATATTATAACATGAGCATGCACTCCTCATCCTTTAATGTTGTTCTGATCTGAGCATTACCCTAGAGAAATGCTACAAACATTATTTTCTTCCATTTCTGCAATATGATCTAGTTCCATTCAGGATCTCCAAACCTCCACCATGGGACATGTCATAGCTTAGCCTATGGCTACATCAACCATTTTGTAGTAGAAAGAACACGAAGTAAACTATGTCAACTAAAAAGCCTAAATTCCTTTCATCTATCGTGCTATCTGTATTTGGTTGAAATATGTGATTATTTTTTGTATGAAAGTCTGATCATGTTACCATGTTTCCCTTAATTTTATAACACATATTAAACTAGTCATAACATAGAATATTAGTACTGAAATCAAGAATTTTATGGTGACAAATATCACATACATACACACACATATATATATGTGTGTGTATATACATATATATACACACACATAAAAGACTTTTCTAAACTGCACTTTAAAAGAGCAAGAACATCTAAAGCCCATTTTTAATTATTTTTGGCCTTCATATTTTCTTCCTGCAATATGTTAAGAAACTGAAAATGTATCACCAATATTTTAAAGCCATCATTTAATGTTCCATCAGACATCACCACACATTTCAGTTTCCAGGCATTTCAGCAGTTATACAGCTGTTATTTATGGTGCTAGCTACTAGCTTTATAGCTTAATTATCAAAAAGGGAATAGGAGTTGGGTGTTTTTTTGGCTTCTGTCTCTTCAAAATGAAAACAGAACAAGATTGGTACAAATACGTAGGCAAACATTCCCCCTGCCTTTGCTTAGTTTCGGTTGTTTTCCTTTCAGGTTCTCTTCTACGGATTCCCACTGAAAACATGTCTCTAAGGAGCATCTATTAAGCCTAAATTGATAAATTACTAGTGGCCTTTCACTTCCTGTTTTTAACCATTTTATTTCTTCTATTATGTCAACTATCAAAATATTCTTTCCATATTTACACACCAGTGTCAGGTCTAATAAAGCCACAGAACACTGAAGTAGGATTTGATCATCACTTAACAGCTCTCCAGTATAAAGTGCTTAAGTATGTACAGATTCAAAAACAGCAGCACAGTAGCACTTTTAGTGAATTTTAAGCGTAAATAAAAAATGGCAATTCCTCTCTTCACCTGTCAAATAAAAATACAATGTATCTATTACATAAAACCCTTAAACAGTAAGGAGTAATTATTCCAATTTAACAAAACATACCAACTCTGCATTTTAACATCAGCAGACAGTCATTAACATGTAAGCAGTTATCATCTTAAAAGGGAAAATCAGATAAATTGTTCAAAAGACATCATGCAGTACTAGAAACACAAGCTCATACACGACACCAAATCATATCAAAAAAAGAAAAAAAAAAGGTTAAATTGCAATGCTTATAGGCATAGGTTATAGAAGTAAAATGGAAGATATGCACTTAGTAATGATTAAGAATTGAAACAATCATATTATAAATATTCATTATTTAAAGATACCTTCAATCCTTAAGAAACATTTTCAGCTTGCAAATGTGAAATTGATTTTTTCTTCCTTGTTATGAAGGATGAAAGACCACAGCATCTGTTGTCCAACACAATTGGTCTGTTCATAATTCTGAAAAATTAGGCACTTAAGACGTGAAAGAATGCAAGAGGCTTTTCTCTCATTACTAATTTCTATAGGTCCATAAAACTGAAAGGATTAAAACTCTAGATCCATTGATTACAAGCCTGGGGAAAATCCTAGAATGGTGTATTTAGTACCCTGCTTCTTTATAAAGAGAAAGTCACAATGACTTATTCTACCTACAGAAGTAAGAAATATAAGAGGATCTGGCAGGAAGATGAGCCTCAAAATGTGAAGGTCAAATGTTAATATAATCAATTTTTTGGAGGACTTCTATCCCCATAGTAAGTAAAAAGCAAAGGTGTTAATTGTGGACTACAGTTCAATACAAAGGCTCCAAAGAGCACTCAGTATTTAGTTTTTTGTTTCTCATGAAAGGCCCATTTTTTTTTTCAGCTAAAAATTCAATCGCCAACCCTTTCGTCCCACTCAGAATTCATAGTTATGCCTAATCTGCTGCTGCGCTGGCTCACTTACAAGGCCTGTTGGCAGGTAGTGAATGCAAAACTATTTTAATGGGGGAACCCCTGGGAAAGGGAGCAAAAGTTTTGAGCATTTACAATTTTACAATAATGTACAGCCAGCTGTTAGGAGCTAGGGCTCCATCACTGGAGCTCATTAGAATGAGACCATTTGCATAAGTATTTTCAAGTCAACAGTCTGCTAAAGAAAGAAACTAGATCATCCAAGCAACAGAAGAGAAGGATTAGCATGGACAGGGATACATCAGCAGGGCATAAGATACTTATTAAACTTGTTGTGGGGTACAATGAGAGCTTCATCTCCAAGTTGAAAGCCACATGCAAGATCAGCAAAGCTTGAATGACCAGATGGGAAGGCAAACCAAATAAAATGGTTCAGAACAGTAGCAGGCAAAGAGAAGAAACTGCTAGCTAAGATTTGACATGTTACATCATTAACACAAACATGAATTTAATCTCAGTCTAGTTCAAAGAACATTTTGTACATGATCAGATAAATTTCCTATCCTAATACTTACCATCTCCTGAACAACATCAGTACGTGTTAACAACTGGTGACAAGTTTAAAGAAAACAGACTTAATTAATTTCCCAGTGAAATCAATAGAAATTTCTCCTTGTCTTTAGAGGAAGCCACCTTAAGACATTTATTAGCAAGTTTATCTGCTTATAACAATACTATTATAGAACAATTTTTAAAATTATAAGAAACAATGGAGAATGAATTGAAGAACAAGCATGGCAGTGAAGAAAGAGTAATAATAAGACAGCTTTTAAATATGCTTCATTCTCTCTTTGATACAAACGTCTGCCATGAGTCTGGTATTTCACATTCATTTCTTCCCACTCATTCAACTAACCAATGATTCCCCAGATACCTGTTTATCTGGTTTTCCTCTGCTTTGCTCTTCTCCATGGAATTGCTCTCTCAACTATTTCATGTAGTACAACCATTATTTTCAATCTAGCATCTGCTAAAACATCCACAAGTAGGTAAAAAGAAAAAATTCTCCTGTTAAAAATCATGCTTTCATTTGAAGGCAGGGTTTTCTCAGTGGTTTATGGGGCCAAACTCTGTTGAGGTCCTTTGATAAACCCAGTTCTGAATCAAGAAGGAAAGTGTCTTTATGCAGACACTAGCTAGGCCTTGGTAAACATACAGGCAGAGGCTCTCTGCTCTGTTTCATGACATGAGGGGCCTACATAGCTATTCTGAGAGCACCAGCCTCTTTCATGCTCAGGAGTTACAAAGGGAAATCAAGGAGACAGGTGACTTAATTGCACTGGGGCAAAGAAGAGGAGGAACATTCACTAGGCAGGCATCAGCCAGGGAGGCAGGGTCACTGGTAGAAGCAGCTACTTCCGTAGTCTCCGTCCTTAAAGGTTTTCAAGATCCAACTGGATAAAACCCTGAGTAACCAAGGTCTGATCTCGTAACTGACCCTACTTTGAGCAAGAGGTTGGACTAGAGACCTCCCGAAGTCCCCTCCCACCTGAGTTATCCTGTGAGTCTATGATTCCTATTGTCCTCCATCTCTGAAACAATGAGTCAAATGCAATTACTTAGATCCAAATTGGTCTCTCAAGTCTCCATAGTCCATATCACTGACAACAAGGCAGAACCATAACATGCATACCATTCCTGACAGATCTTTATCTTATCCATTCCTAAAGATCTCCAATGTGGGTTAACGAAGATTCAGCAGCCTCTGCTGGCAATTTATTCCAGTACTTCATGATCCTTCCCAGGAAAAGTCATGCTAACCCAATATCCAAATCCATTTAGCTGAAATTTAAATGCATAATTTCTTGTCCCAGCTGCTAGACACAAAGAGCAGATTATTCTCTCCCTCTTTGCAGCATCTTGTCCTGTATTTGTAGATGAGTATCAGCCCTCTCTTCTCCAGTCTGAGCAACCTGATTTTATTCAAATTTCACCTGTGTTTCCACTGACTGAACTCCTTGCCCTCCTCTGCTCTCTCTCCAGTTTGCCAATATCCTTCACGACATGCAGTGCTCTGAACTGGACACCTTATTCCAGCTGGGACTATACCACAGAGAACAGAGCAGAAAGCTGACTTCGCACATCTCCCAGGACATGCTCCATACATCACAGCAAGGTTTGTTTTATTTGTAACAACATGAGGCCTTTGTCTTGAGTTCAGCTCACAACCAGCTATAATGCCACTCTGGGTGTTTTCCCTTAGAGTTGCTGTTGCTCATATTTCTATATCCAATAATGAAGCATGAGATTAATTCTGCTTAAATGACAAAATTCCACCTCTCTTTACCGGACAATATCCTGACTTTTCCAAGCCATTTCTTCAACTGTTCATATCCCTTTGAATTCTAATTTGAATCCAACAAACTTGCAAGTGCTTCTAAAGTCTAGCAATGCCTCTATTCCATTACCTGAGTGATCAATGAAAATATTGACCAGCATTACATAGTTGTGTAAGTAGAAAGAAGTTGCTATTCCCTGAACTCTTTTCCTAGCCTCCTTCCTCTTCATTTTAAGTCTGCTTCCTTCTTACCTCTCTAGGGCATATGCAGAGAGCAGGTGAGGAAAGATAGAAGGTGGAGGAGACTTACAGTCAGATGTTTAATTCACTGGTGCTAAAGGCCAAAAGCAGCAGCAAGAAGATAGTAGGATAGAGAACTGTGATTCAAAAATGTGACTTTGGTTAAGGCAGCTGATTCCATGCCTTGTTCAGCATTTTTCTAAAGCTTTATTAAAAATCTAATATTTATATGTCTAAATGGTCCAATACCCAAAGCAAGCTGACTTTGAACATAATGCATGTTAGCTCTCTTCTAAGGCAGAATAATAGGAGAAATATCAATACCTGATATTCTAAGACACTTGTAAAAGCCTTCTAGCTGAAATCAGCCCATTCTGATAGCATCCATCAGAGAGTCTGCAGTGTCTTAGCACTACTCTACTTTTCTAACTCCTTCTAAATGTTCTTCTTGCATGCTTAAACCTGGAAACATTCAGCTTAATGGCTTAATTATGCACTCAAATAATGTAAATACAATACTTTGGCTGCTGTAAAAAAAAATCCAATTTTGTCTGCTGGCAGAGTATTTAAGTGTAAAGCAATATGCAGTGAGGAAAAATCTGCCTTGTTCTGAATGAAGCCAGAAATCTTGATAATGTTCTGAGCTTTATCTGAGTGCTTCCAATTTTGTGGTATTGCCAAACACCATAGCCCCCTTCCTGACTGTGTAATCTTTCTTTTAAGACAATGCCAAAATCAAGGGCAAAGTCAGTATTCTCTATAGAAGAGTTTTAAAAAATCCTATTTATGGTAATTATTATGACTATCAAAACTGAAAGCACTAGTCCAGTGCTAATATTAAGTCAGGATGGGAAGTCTGCTCTTTCGGAATGGAGACTGAGTGCACAATCAAAAATCACTCATAGCTGAGGTTTTAGATACATACAATTGACCTTTGCTCTGGTCAGAAGTGCACAGTGAAAAAGAGTCTCTCAAAAAATAAATAAATAAAAAAACCACAAACTGTTCCTTCTCTATTAGGTTATTCCACTTTTATGTTAGTGTACTTGCATCAGTCTGCAGTTCAATTACCATAGCCTAACAGTCGAAGAAGAGAGGATCAAGTCACCTGTGTAAGCATCTCCACAAACCTTTAAAGAAAGATTTAACTACATTTTCCTGCCTAGGAATATGCCTGTCAGTATCTATCAAGAAGAGCCAAAAGTCTCTGTTATTCTTTGTCCTATTCAGTACTCAGAAGAAAACAGGATTTCTTTCCTCACAGAAGAAACTGAGGTTATCCCCCACATCCTGATCAGGATTATTCTACTTCGGTAGTTCCATGTAACACTATTAACAGGTTCATGTTTTTCCTGCACTACGAAGAAATCTCATGATGTTCCCCGAGTGCCCCATGAGCTAAACTACATCTGCAAGATATGAAAGAGGGAAAACAAATGAATCTAGAAAAAACTACACTCAACACATAATTACAAGAGTGCTCAAGATTAGAGAAAAAAATCAAAAAAAAAAATATTTTCAAAAGGAGGCACTAAGATTTCTGTTTTCCAATCTGAGGAAGCATTTTCTACTTAGCTTTAAACAGTATTGCAGACTTCTCCTAGCAGTAACAGTACAGGCAAAGTATCGTAAGGCACCTCCTCCCTTTCCACAATAACTTTTTCACAGCAGTGCTAGGATAAAATAATGACTAGCTCACTCCCCTGCTGCCAGCTCTTACCCATTTTGCTATGCCTTTATAAGCATTTGGCAGCCATCCAACAAACCAGAACTGAAAATGATTTAGCTGAAAAATAAACTAGGGGGTTCTGCCAGCTTATTTTTAAGTCAGATCAATTCCCTGATCAGGTTCACCACTTGCTTGTGCAAGAGCTTGTGTTAAAGTAGCAGAGTCATTAACACAAGGGTGAAGACTACACAGGTTATATTATTATCCAGCTTCTAGTTATGGTCTCAGACTCCCAAAAGATACATTAGCATGTTTTGAGTGGTAGGGCAGAGGAGGGATTCTGTCACAGAATTCAAACCTCGTTTCACTCACACTAGCTGCACACCAACATGCTGCTCTCAATTTTCATCCCTATAAAGGAAAAATCAAAACCAATGAGTTAATGCAATGTCAGGTGAAGAACCAGCTAAATATGTCGAAGTACCACAAAAATAGTGCTCCCAGAACAGAAAGAATCAGAAGTTCACCAGAAATGGCATATAGCCGGTGATCATTACTACCTATTAAAAAATAGAAATAAAATAAATAATTCCTCCATCCTCCCCATCCCAGATCCTTCCTTGGCTACCATTACAAATAACAAATGATATACATTACAAAAGATTCCAAAATACATACGGCAATCCTTCTGGTGCAGGCTTATTTACAGTATTTTCAAAGATGGGGACAATTAGGCAACTCCTATATAGCTGAATCTCAGTATCACTGAATCATAAAAAGTAACAACTAGCTCTTAACCATAAAGATCAAATCCAAATCTCACTTGCTCTTAAATGTCATTCTACTTCTTCTACTATCTACTTCTCTTCATTAACTTTTCATTTCACATCATGTTTTTCATTATCAATTCTATTCTGTGAGCACGGTTCTGCAATTAATTTTGCAGTATTTTTGTTTGTATTTTTCCCCCAGCCCATAATCATATATAGTGTGTCCTTCGGTAAAAAACAAGCTTAACAGGGTTGACAGATGACAGTAATATACAAGCATGGAATCCAAATTCCTAACAGACTGTTATATGATTTTTTAAAAAAAAATCTCTATATAACCTTATTGTAAGGTAAAACCAATATAAGAAGAAGCAAGATTAATTTTAACCTGCAGTAGACATGCTCTTTTCTAGATTATGGTCCTTTTACTAAGAAATAATTTTTTTTAAAGTCTATAATCAAACTCGAAAGTTTTGTCATCTTATAAAGGGTCAGTCTCTCATTTGGTATAAATCAGCAGTGCTGATTTATGTAAATGTAAAATTACATTTATCTACATTAGTAGAGGATCTGCGAACAGAGAGAAAATAATCTTGCAGTTAAGATACTAGCCTAGGAATGGGGAGTTCAGAACTTAGTTTCCAGCTGTGCCACCTCTTTACTTCGTGAACTTTGAATGAAAATCCTCCCATTCCTCTGTATGTCTATTTCTGCTCTACAAAAAGGAAACAAAACATTTCTAGACAATGTATTTAAATTGTAAGCCTTTGGGACAATATAAAGTCACTGTTGTGATCAGACGTATAAATATGCTATTCATTCATTTTTTTCCTCTAATTATTGAACTGGTCTCTATACACCAGTCCAAAAATCTCCTGCCTTCAGGAGATCCTCACAGTGATCCTCTCTCAAAAGAGATTTCTAATAAAAGTGATCAAAAAACTTTCACAAGTTAATTCCCAACCTCTGAAGTGCAGAGGACAGTAGAATCAGCATGGAAATGGTGAAACTTCTATCTTTCTAGAGTTTCCTCATTGGTTAACACTTCAGGCAGTTCATCCTCATAAGAAATTTCTCATCCTTATGAAAAATAGTGTATGCTGCTGATCTGGGCCTGATGACCAAAAAATACGTCCATCTTCAAAGCTCTAGGACCCACATGAATTAAATAAAGTAGACAAAGATCTGACAAATCTCAATAGGACTACACAATTAGATTGCATGAATATGATAGCAGAGAAAAGAATAAAAGGTTTCCTGGAAAGCTAGTAAATATAAGCTGTATCTTCCTCCATTGGTCAGAAAGACATCAAGAAATTATGAAAATTGGGTCCATATGCCCAGGGCTTTTTCTTATGACTGAGGGACAGAAAGAGATCTTAAATGTCAAAGTTCACAGATAAACTTAAATAGTACTTCTTATTTATGCTATTCTTAGAGCTCTCCTTGAGCCTTAGAGAGCAAAGACCCTATCCTGAAGCATTAACATTCAGTTCATTTTAACGTATTTCAGTGCATTAACAACACAATCTCCCCAACTGGAAAAGAGGAGATTGCCATGAAGTCTTGGTAATAAACAAATAGCAAAGTGATCTACATGGAACAGACTGTTGAAAAACAGCTCTCCTAAACTTGATCACACAGAAGTAACTAAATTACAGTAAAAACTGCTTAAAATATTTGCACATTAAAAGGAGTTAAAATCTGTTAGATTATCTGCTGTGAATTGTTCTCCAGTTTCAGCACTGCAGATTATTCTATCACTTCATCAGGAAAAATAATTAGGCTTCCAAAGTAATTTGTACATACCTCAGTAACCTTCTACTAATCTGCAAGGTCTTAGAATCAAGCTGAGCTCTCACTACAGGACTAGGATAAATAGAGAAAATATTTAATGACTGTAATGATTAGCATTATGAACAAATGGACAGTGAAATATCATGAATCTGCTTCAAGCTGTACAACAACTTATATAATATACCAAATGTCCTATGCCTTTCTCTCATGCCTTTTAATATGGTTGAACTCAGATAGATCTCCCATATGTCTTGACAATATTCTTAGATTATTCATAAAGAATCCATAACCCTGTTTTTGAAAAAGGATGAGAGATTTTGCGTATGAGTTGAAGATGTATCAACACAACTACAGGTAAAGGGTAAGACTTCCTCATTCTTCCAAATGTATCTGGAGATAACAGTGATTTATTTTGTTGCAGAGTAATCTGGCCCAGTGAGGTGAATTCAAACATCTTATTACTGGTTTTTATAGAAATAATAATAAAAGCAACCCACTGCAACTCAGCATGTGCTCCTAAGAATAATACAAGTAAGTAAAGCTGTAAGCCATTCCAACCTTAAGAGAGAGGAAAACAAGCCTAGGAACAGAACTACACGAAAACAATTTCTGAGGTAGACAAACTGAAAACTGTATTCAGTTAGATAAAACAATCCAGTTTCTCATCTGATAGAATGATGAACCAAAAAGCTGTATTTCATGCTTTCATGACAATTTAAACACTGCTCTCCAGCTTTCCAGAGCTTAATCCAGCTACTTCATTAGGGATATTTCAAGGCTAGCCTGTTCAACTCTAAAGCTTTTTTGGAAAATAAAAGATGTAAAGGACTAAGCCAAAAAAATCTGCTGTCCTACTTTCACAGAATAGCCCAACAGTGGACCAGCAAAACTGGTTTGCACTGCTTGCCTGAGAGGTCTGGAGCCCTGGCTCACAGCCTGGCAGGCACACTCCCTCCCTCCTGCACTGCAGGGTACTTCACACTGGGTGACACAGTGCTCCTTCCCTCTTGCTCACACAAAGTGGAGGGAGAGGCCTTACTGCATCCAGGGTAGGCATGCTGAAAAATAATCCTGAACAGAAGGAGGAGAATATCTATTTTAGCAGCTAGGAATCAAGCCCTTTTTTTTCCCTTCCAACCTTCTAGATAAAATTGTTGCATATATTCTAGGCAAACTCACAAATCATTTCAGAATGATTAAAATTACATTGCTTGGGGCATTATGTGCTGGGAAAAAAAATAGATTAACAGATCGCCTCAGGAAAGAAGAGCTCTGCAGTCTCTTCCTGGCTATACCACAAGCTTTTCTGTCTGCTTAGTTAAGCTATTCAAGTTATCTTTGCCTGATTTCTCATATTGTTCAGATGTAGATCATGATGCTGCCTGTCTCTCAGATGCTGCAAAGCTGCACCACTAATGTGAAAGGCCTCTGAACTTCTTGTATGGGAGACATTGTAGAAATGCAAAAATTAAATTTTTTCACTTAGCAGTAAAAATGTCTTTTACTCCTTTGAATAGGAGACAGAGGGAAGAGTCAAATACAACTCCGGAAAAATAGAAAGTGAGTCAAATCTAAAGAACTCAAAGGAAAATTCCAATATTGCTGACTATAGTAAATTTTAATGAATTCAGTGATAAAGGTTTGCTGGTGTCCAAAACAATGAGTCCATCAATTACATTAAATACACACTAACTCTTAAATACACATCTACAATACGTTAACGTTTGGTGGCAAAAAGCTGCAATCTCACTTAAGGTTGTTTCAAATGAACAATAAATTCAGACTTAATTAGAAATTTGAACGCCAAGTGATCATTATAAACTTGCTGAGGGAGGTCCCATCCAGCAGCTGTACCACTAGGGCATGCAAAAATCTTGAATGAGTACAATAGGGATGATGATGTGAGAGGTTTTCAATTAGCCTATACCAAATCATTCAATCCGCAAACAATGATTTTTTTTCCCTAAATTAATCATCATCAGGTCACTTTTTTTGTTGTTTTTGTCAACTTACCACTTCTGCTGGAGTAGTTGGCATCTTTGATTAAGCACATTTCTCACAGAAGGTCATGAATAACAAACAACCTGACTTTCAGCTCTACACACACTATCTAGACTCTGTTCATAAATGATGATCTGCAAAGGCAGCAGGAATTCAGGAGGGCTCTCACATCAGCAGCATGGTTGAGCTGATGCAAGATATCATAACTTGTTGCACATTGAGGTATGATTTGCTTCCATCTCACAAAGAACAAAACAAGCATAAAAGCATTAAATGTGTATGCCCAATGCCATATTCAAGAGTCTGAAACCATAGTGACTCTTCTTCAGAAGAAGCATGGTTGTGGGAAGCAAATGGCAAATTTTCATCCTTCAACTGGAGGAAAAGGTCCCAAAGACAGAGAGTGATAAGATGTTTGTTTATCATTTCTAAATGAGCTTTTAGAAAAGAAGAGAAACATTGAAACATTTTCATCCTGAAAAGAGGAGAGACTGTGGTCTTCTACTTTTTATTTCTTAACAAGCCAATGGCATGAAAACTGTACAGGATCTTCACCATACACCAAAGGCAAGGTTTAAGTTGCAGGAGAAGGAAACAAAGCTTGCATTCAGTTCTCTCGTTCACAGTCCAAAATAGGGAGAGTAGGTGGGTTTCTTTGAGGGTCTAAGTTCCAAGGCCATCTTCTCCAACTTAAATTGTGATTGTGAATTTCCAGTGTGAAGTGTAGAGGAACTGCACAAGTTTGGTACCCTATCTTCAGAAAAAGGAACTACCCATGTGTTCAATCTACAGCTTCAACGAAGAAATTGGAGTAGATTGTGAACATATGGGCATCCTTGTGTGGCTGTGGGAATCCCTATAGATGCCTTTAACCTTTTAAATGCTAAATAGTGAAGACGATGCGCTACTGGGGTAGAAGCAGAGAGATTTCACCTAGTTGTTTCCCATTTAGGGATGTAGCAATCCCAAAATAAAGATTACTAAATCATCCATTTGGATTGCTCTTTTACCATTTGGTTATATCCTGCTTCCTGAATCATGTAGAATTCTCTAGATATTGTCTCAATGTACAAAGACTACATCTGTTCTCCTAGGCTAGGGAGCCTAGCTACACAGATGTAAGGCTTGGAATCAATGCAATAGTAATACAAGTGCATTCTACAGTTAATAAATACATTGGTATTTAATCTACCAAGCATCATAAGCACTAGAGCAAACGTGTTAATAAGCTGCTGTGTAGTCATTAAATATTGAAATCTGTTCTTAATTAAGTGCTTTGTTTAACATAAAAACCCTCATTCTCAATGCGAGAATTAGCCTTGTTCCAACACAAGGGCAACAGCATGACATGGTGTGTTAGACCATCTGTGTTTACAATCACTGACTTTCATAACATATATATGAAAATGGGGTCAAGCCTAAAACAAGTTGCTGTATTTAGTTAAAATTTAGTCAGATTGCTACTAGACATCAAAATCCATGGCTTTTCATGGGTCTGACTGACTAAATAATACATGTTTCTGCAGAGGTGAGCTGCTGTGTTCAAGCAGCCCTTCTGAAAGTTTTTCACATTTCTTTGGAAAAGTTACACTGCTGTGGAGTAACATAAGTTTATCCATTTTTCTGATCCTGCAAGTACTTGTGACAACTTGTATGCTGAAAATTAGAGGAGATCACAGCAGTCATTTTTCAAAATTTTCTAAAATCTAAACCACATCTCACATCGATTTTTTGCACCTTCAAAAAGAACTTACATGATATATGTTTTCACTTAAATATTAAATCTCCTAGACCCACTCAACTTTTAAAAATGCTTTTATTATTATTATTTATAAACTCCACAAGGTTAATTACTAGCAAATTAATGGAAGATGATATTTAGCAATCCAATCATTACCAAAAGACCTACACCATCAAAAGTCTTACCTATGTTGCATTAATAAGGATTCCACTATTGAAAGAGGCTAAACATGTGGATGAGGGAGAGACTTGGCACAGGAAGAGAAGGAACACAGACATCACAGAACCATATAGAAGTTCATGCTAATACCTACAACAAGACACAGCCACTCTTTGTGAGAACTTCATCCACAACTACCACCAGCATGTGGAAATTCATATAGAAAGCAGAAGCTTTCTCAGTTTCCCTTAAAGTTAAGATACCCTGGCAAAAAGAATTGTACAATCAGAGCAATCTTGTTGCAGATACATATATGCTGATTGCTTCTACAACTCTATACCTAAGGGCAGTAAACTTTTCCCAAGAATAATGAAATTCAGAGGGTAATTTTAAGTGCTTATGAGATACAAAGCTCCACACTGCCTAGGAGATACTTTTCATCCTAGACAAAAAGATAGCAAAGACTAGGCATAAAATTTCCAAACTTCAACATATGAACACGTGATATCAGGCTACTATTATTCACAACTGCTAGTTTTCCAAAATCAGGCATGTATGTGGTCATTTGGCATTCTTTTAGAAAAACAGTGTCATGTCTCTAGCTTTCAAAATTTCAAAAGAAACTCCAAAAACATAAGCATTACTAGTTTGTACTGCCAGATGGCAAATAAAATTTAAAGAAAGCAGCTGAAATGTATTCATAATCTCAATGACACCGAGTCTGCATTTTTATCACTGGGGTAGGCAAAGCAATAACTTCTATCAACACATGAAAGGTTGGGATACCCAGGGTGGTGAAGAATTATCTACACTGACTCCTAGAAGTATAACAAGTAAAGCCCGCACTAAATCAAGGTAGGAACATTTAGAAAAATAATGCTAAAATGTGGAAGATTGCAGACATCATTCTCAGTCACCATTTATCTTTCTTCATCCTATGCCTTTGATCTAGAGAGAAGCAATAACGGTAATATGAGCTATGAAGAGAAAATCATATAAAGGGAGGCATTAGAGGCCCAATAAACACAATCAGTTATAGGGACTGTAAGACAATGCACAGGCTAAGAATAATATACATATACATATGTATAGATACACACATGTATGTGTATATATACATATATATGCAATCCCTGGAACTGATTGTGTTTAATAGGCCTCTAATGCCTCCCTTTATATGATTTTCCTTTCATAGCTTATATTATATATATAATATACATAAGCAATTTTAGATTTTGAATCATGTTTTTTTATTTATTTTTTTTTTATTTTTTTTTTATTTCAAGGCTAGTTCCTTAAGAACAAATACATGTTCCCAGAAACAGCTATTAGTTGTTGCTATATAGTCTACCTCACTATGCTTTAACAGTACTCAAAGATTTATACCAAACAACTTCTGGCCTATGAATAGTTTGTTTTGAAATTGACACTGCAAAAAAATTTTTGTATTGCTTTGTGTTTCATTTATGATAGTGGAAGATAAGTAAGTATTTGATTATACATCCTTAAAGTATTGTTTTAGAGTGATCAAGCAGCGATGAATTTGTTTAACTGACAGCACAAGTGATTGAAATAATCATTTATAGAAAAGATGCACCACAGATAGCCACCAGCACTTCATCTCCCCCAAACAGTTCCACCACCATGCTCCCACTCTGATCTGGTGGAAGTACTATGAGAGATGAGACAGTTCAGGCACTGCTTACCTGATACTATATTCTCTCTCCATACCTTCTAGCAAATATGTTAAATAAAGCAAAAAATAAGCTTTTTGATGAAAGAGCTAGAAAACGTGCAAATATCACCTTCCCTCACATAGGACAAATTTTTTGTCATTGTTAACCTAGGGTAGGAACACCCAAAGAGGAAAAATTAAAACTGCTCAGGAATATTCTGCTTGTTTTCCTCATAGGAGAGTCTTTTATTTCAAACTGTTTTCCATTCTGAAACAGGAAACTTCCCTTTTTGAAATTTATAACAAAGTTTCAAAATATTAAACCCTCTCTGTTTCAACATTTTCCTCTGCATTTTGACTTGTTTTGTTTTTTCACTTTTTACTATTTCTAAAGTTTGAAGTAAAAAGTCAGTTGAAAACAATTTTTAATAATGATCCCAAGTAAGTTTATATTGTTTGATTTGACTTTATCTTCTTCTATTTTTATACAATTTTTCCATCAGGACAGAATTTTGTCAAATATCAGTATCTTTTTTGACAAGCTAGTAGCTTTAGAAACAGAAAATATTTCACTGGAAAATAGCAAGTATGCTCCATTAAAAAAATAAATTATAGTTTCATTAGAAATATTTTTATCCAGCAACACTGGCTATGCTCACTTGACAGGACAACATTTTGAACAACCAGAGCATGCATTTATATGCAATACTACTACCATACTACTACTACTACTACGGAATAATGCATTCCGCAAATATATTACAAAAAGACAGACTTTCCTAATACTAGCATGTATTAACTGGGTTAAGTATATTTGTCCTAAAAATCTCTCTTCCTTAGCTATTATTTCATAGAACCATTCCCTTTCTATGAAGGCTAAGTGATGTCATATGTATTATTGAATTTGATTTCTTAAATCCTAGCACCTATCCTATAAAGAGAGTTCTGCAGCAGCCATCTCTGTGTATGTCTATGCTATCTGCATATGAGAAATTTAACAAGTTTGCAAGAGAATTTTGATGAAACTTTCATACCTGAGAGGAACTGAGAGAAGAGGAAAGCAGATATTGAGAATCTGGTGGGCAGCTGATAATCCCAGCAATACTGTTACCAGACCTGAAGCAAGAAAAAAGGGGTTGGTGAGATGCATCTTTCTCATCTATAAGCTTTTTATCAACAACAAAAAGACTACATGCAGGTTGGTAATAAACTGATCACCATAAGCAGTTATCATTAGCATAGGTTGTAGACATGTCTTCAAGAATTGCATAGCATACTACTAAAAGGAAAAAATTAAGGAGCATGAAGCCATCACTAAAATATTAATTTTCTTAAAAAGTAAAAACACTAACATTTTACTTTTTTGTTTGTTCATTTTCACATGCACATTTATTTACCATGGTACTTGCACTACATATTGTTTTCTGTTGGATATGACCAGCCTCAGAATCCCCTAGAATTGCCTGAATAAAAATATTCAATTCAATATTCAGGTTATATTCAGCAGAGTGTAAAGCACATCTATGCATAGCTTTTATTTCTTTCTGAACTATCGTAACTATAATGGAAGGATCAGTGGGAGCACATCATTTATACACTGATAAATAGAAATCCAAGAGGGAACTGCTGAAATGAGATTGGGAATTAAGAGCCACTTGTTGTTATTCCCCGCACTCTGTAGCATGACACAATTAGGTAACAGACCTAGTTAATTTCAGACTTCCCAGTTACAAGGTGGCTATCAAATCATATTCACACCAAGTGCGAAATTACACGGTGAGGCGCCACAGTATTTTCAATGGCACCATTAGTTGAATAAATGCTGCATAATGTAAGCATTAGTATTCAAATCTAGCCGTAATTTCTGAAATGAAATGTGATCACTTCAGGTACTTAAAGCAAAAAAGTATTATAGTTAGTTATTAACACAATTATGAAATGTATACATACAACTTTATATAGAAAAGTAAATGTATAGCATGAATCTTTCATTTATTCATTCTAAATCATATTTTAAATTCTGATTTGACTATTTACTAAAGTATTTGACTAAATACTTTAGGAAAGTAAAGATCAAACTTTGAGAACTGGGGCTATCTTAGGGATAACAGTTTGAAAAGTGGAGACTCACACTTAGGGCCTGAACTTCTATTTAGTGAAGCTAATGAGAATGTTGTCACAAATTTTAATGGCAGAAGAATCAAGCCTTTAAAATTCATTGTCACAATAATTCTTAAGGAATGACTATGTTCTTAGGGACTGAAACCTTAGCTGCAGCAGCATGCCGCTCATGTCTGAGCTCTGAGATTGCCTCGTTATTCCTCCCCTGAGAGTTCGATGGATTTGGTTCAAGCACCATTGAACGTGATGCTGTATTAATTGCCCTGGAGGGTAGCAAGGCCTTTGAACTGTGGCTGTGAGTGATATTTTGCTATAAGACATGTGTCAGCACTTGGCTGGTTAACTCTAGGGTTGGGTTGTATAGCATGCTGGGACCAAGTATCTGGAAAACTACTTTGCATCCTAATCTTACATCTGTTTTCCATCACGCTGTGAGATTGACTGGCCATTCTATCAGAGAAGCATCATTCTAGAATAGACAGTCTAAGAAAAAATATAGTACTGTCAAGAATATTAAGGCTATGCAATCATCTCTCATAGTTTGTAAAACCAGCTGGCAGACAGAGACATCGAAGTAATACAGTGCTTGATGCTCTACCCTTTTCCTTGTAGAAGAACAGTCTGTGCCCAACTTGGTACAGCAGAAACTAAAGTATAAAACAGTTCCACCATTCCTCTTGTCTCTATGTCTATGGGTATAAATTTTCTATAGGTAAAACTGCAGGCAGAATTCCTATCACATAATCCATTATCAGCATCAGAAGAGCACCAAGAGGTCAAAACAGGGCTTTAGGGTTTATAGCACTATTCTGAACATTATAGACCTCAGTTCAGTTCTCTCCAAAAAGGGCTCCAATCCATATTTCCTTTTCCTTTGAAGATGAGTAAACACAGACACCATCCTGTCTCCATACTCCTTTTCAAAATAACACCACTTTGCATTATAAAGCCACAAAAAAGAGAGAACAGGACAGAGAGCACTGCTTCTACAGCCTAGGGCATACGGGCATTCATTTATTATCAAAAAAAATGGGTTCTGATTCTTAGTCTCAAAGCGCTGTCTGTGATTCATGTATTGCGTGACACCTCTAAAAAACTACACCTAACCCATACTCTGGTACTATCTCAGTATGGAATGGATAGCTGTCACTGTCTTCTTTTGGTCCCCAGTCCTGGAGTATTTGTTGCATGCTGCAAACAGTGTGCTCCTTAGGGACACAGGCAGAGAAATGGTTAGAACAAAGATCTCGATCTGCCTTAGTATGGGAGGACTCCAAGATGCTAAGCTCTGCAAGAACAAGGCAGTTACAGTTATGCACAAAAGCAGGCATCATGTGAGCCTGGAGAATTTCAATGAAGCGATATCATTGCCATGACTAGGGGTATGTGTAGAGAATAGCAGGAATTTAACTAACTCACAGACTTGGTTGGATTTCAGATGTCAAGTACCACTTTCAGTGTCAAGAGCATTTTTTGTGCCTTTCTCTTTTCTTCTGTTCTTTCTTTTCTTTCTCTTTCCCTTCCCTTTGGCTTCCCTTTCTTTATCTGATTTTGTCCATTATGAACTCTCTGGCAGAGCAGGGAATTAAACTTGCCACTGTTATCAAACCTTCCTTTCTTTCAAAATTTCATGAGCTGCAAACACCTTCTCCATCTATTCCTGCAAATAACAGCACTTGGTAGAAATAATTAATCTCTTAATGGGGTGAATGAAAAAAGCAATCATAAGTTTACATGGTATGTTAATAAGAATACCATTAACAGATCTAAGACCATGTGCTCATCTCTGTATTGACATGCAAAGTAGAAACAAGTAGAAACATATAAAAATTACTACATAAAATAATAAACCTTTCCTAGACCTTTCTTTGATGTTCTAAATATCATTCCCCCCCCAAAAAAAAAAAAGACAAGAACTCATGCTAAACATTAAACCATGGGTTTGCATTTTTACCTCTTGAATCCATCACAGCAGAAACATTTAGGAGAAAGATGATAGTTGAAAGTTGAATATTTGACAAGGATGTCATCTTAACATGAAAGAGAGTACAGTTTTGTTAATGCAAGATGCAGTATTTCAGATTTTACAGTCTGACAGAGCAACACTCGGAGACATAAAAGAAATACACAGTATTGTCATAGTCTTTTGATCTGGCAAAACAGCCTTCAAATTGCTGGTAGAATAAGCCAAATAATAAAGGAATATTACTAATTCACTTGCAGCTTTGAGCAATGGAGAGACATATGCAGCTTCCTCTAGGGATTTGACTTATTCATCATCATGAGACCACTTCTTTTTCTATGCAATACTACAGGAATTTGGCTCAAATCTGCCCTGGGGAGAGAAACTACCCATGGATTTTTACATTTGATGATTAAAACGTTAAATAATAACCCTTTGCTAAGTAAAAGGTCTTGAAAAACACACTCATCTCCTTTGCTAGGACCCAGTGCACCTACTGAAGCTGACAGAAAAACTCCCATTAAAGCCAATGCATACAACACAAAAAATGATAATCTCCATAACAAGAGCAAGGAGGTCATACCACATGATACTGTGTGTCAAATGTACTTCCTGCTCAGCCCAGATCGCTGACCAGTGCAGTATTATGGTGTATAACAATTCAGCTGTTGACTGCCATAGTCCATCTGGCACTAGCATAAAGAGTATCTTTGCATGTCCTAAAATGTTATCGCATATTTAGTTTAAAAGTAAAAAGAGCTAGCTAGTAGTCTCTAAATCCAAACTGTCAAACAAAAAAGTTTTGGCATTAAGTAGCAGTACAGTTTTACAGGCATTTATCAAGATAGCCCATCAGGCTGACACTTGACATGTAAATTGTACAGAAAATCCGACAGCTCAAATATTAATGCATCCACCTAGTTCTATCTTGCATAGTTACTTGTGCAATAGATTTTTTGAAAGCATCTTTGATATCCATTTCAAATCTACCTGATTTTTCAGGTTGACATTGTCTAAAACCAGTTTAAAACTAGTTATTTGAAAACAGCTCAGTCTGTGTTTACTAAATTAATTATTGACATGAGTAATAAGTAATATTTTGTATTCATTTTCCCAGTTTTAATCTGCTAAAAAATCATTAGCACATACAACGTATTTGATCATTTTGGCCAAAACCATTGCCATGCCTGTAGACCAAAGGATTACACTAAGTTATCCCTTTCTCATTGTTGCCTCTGCAGGATGTGTTTTTCCCTCATAACAACTTGCTCTCTACAGAAGTGATGAGTTAAGAGGAAGACGGACCTCCAGAGCCAAGTTAAATACTCATTGCCATCCAAAAGAAACAGCTTTGCTGTACTGCAAACAGTGAAATAGGTACCTTCAAAGCACTAGTTCTTAGTTACAGCTACATGTGCTGTTAGCCAGGGACTGCAACAGAAGAGAATTGCTCTAGGTGGTTGAACAACTCCACTTCATGCTGAGCTCTGCAGGAGCTCCTCACAGGACAGTCTCCACAGTGTGCAGCACTGGGCTGTAAGCGACATACAAGTTGATGTATGGGAAGGGATTATTGGGCTGTACACACTCTAGAAAAAGTTAGTGTCTCTCAATTCTGTTTATACTAGCCGGAGTCTTCTAATAGGAAGGTTTAATGTTCCCTAGGAAGAAAGGAAACAACACTGCACTTAAATATACCTTGTAAATAGAAAATTGTAGGCTGAGGGACAATACAAAATCAAAAGCATTGCTATTATACTGAACAGGAATGACTGCAGCCCTCTTTAAGAACTTAAAAATAGTATTTGTATTTATCATCAGGCTAGAAAAAAAAACAAACAAAAAAAAAACCCTACTACCCTCTTTCCTCACAATAGATCTTAAATGCTGTTTTTAAAAACATTTATCCTGGATTCATTCTTTTATTTTTGAACACATATTTATAAGAATGATTAGTCATTCACTTGAGAGATGAAGGTGTAAATAAAAATAAACCCCAAATTGTTTATTTCAATAATTGCATTTGACTTTTATTTTCAAGTTTCCTTTTCATTAATTTCATATCTCTGATTCATTTCATATCTAGGACAGCCTTTATTATTAAAAAAAAAAGTCTCCTTAGGTTTTAGAAATAATCTCCTTTCTCAATCTTGCATGTCATTTATCAAATGACTCCATCTATTCCTTAAGAGAACCCACTCAAAACAAAAGTTAGAAGCAGAAATAAGAAAAAAAAGTTGCCTATTCCATTTTATTTAATCTTAAAAATGTGAAAGATATATAAGGAAAGAATGTGCATGTAGAGTACATCATCTTAGGGAATTATTGTATCTTTGAGGACATGTTCTACTACCAGGACACTGAATAACACAGGAACTAACTTCTGGAATGTTGAACTGTTAATGTGCAACCATGGACAACAGTCTGACTCATTAGTGTCACCTAGCTCAGGACATGCACATGTCTTGATAAAGTGTTTTAATAAGACTTTTAATTCACTAAATGACATGAGGCCAAAAACTGAAATCAATGGTCTTTAATTATGGCCACAAGATAATTTGTTTCATATAAAACAACCTCACTGTGCTCAATTAAAAAAGATATATTGGGACCATCAGTTACAACTTTTCTTGGGGAAACAGCTATAATTTTCAGATTTTTTTTTTCAATTTTTAGTTTTATTCAGGAACTAGTAATTGTTGTTCTCGACAAATACAATAAATATAACGTCCACACAGCAAATACATTTCCGATTTTGATCTTGTCTGGGTAGAGCAAGCTCCAAGTTACCCTAAATGTAATATTAGTTCCTGACTTCCACATTGAAAAAGCTTTAGATACATCAATGCTAAGATAAATTTGTAGCTAGACTCCAAATACTATTTCATGTCTACTGCTTACCACCTTATCCCTGTTCCCATCAAGTCTCCTTATTGGTCGATTTCTTCCAGAATTTTTCTTCTGCCCCAAGAGGAAATACAAGTTTTAAGGACCAAACTGATCATGAGTTTTCATTCCAGTGGATTCAAACAGCTCAATCTTCCTTAAAGGAACAGAGGTTGGCGGCAACTAAAGGAAACAGGGAAGAGAAAACTTTCTATCTCTTCCTTGATCTACAGACAGCCACGGTTATTGCTTTCCCTCTTCCTGCTCTGGGTCATGGGGGAAGACACCATCTCCATTTGTCTCCAGATCATAGGGCTGAAAGGAGGAGAAGTAACTGCTAACTTCAGAGAAGCAGCAGACTGTGCCTGGAAGACGGAGTAAGGAGGTGGGAACAGCAGAAAACTCAAATACCAGCCCAGAAAATAAAACGTGGCCATAATTGTACTGCTAAAAATGGCAACCAGTATAAAGGCCCTAGGGTTTTCTGTTTAGAAGAATACAATTTCTAAGATAGGTATTAATATAAAATGATTAGCATGTAGTAAAATCTCTGTTGGCAAGAATGAAATAATACACCTTAAGTGACTCTGGCTGGATTATCAGATATCAGTATAATTACTCCTAATAATAAACACTACTCTGTTCTTCTGCTGACTTGGTAAACTCTGATGACAATGGCCTAATCTCTGAAAAATCACACTTTTGGTTTTAACATCAGCATTTGGAAAAGATGATTTATGCACTAATACCTCATACCAGATGGTCAAGTGATGTCCAAGGATACATTTTAGCTTTACTGCAAAGGTCACATTATTCCTCCCTTCTAAAGAGGAAAAAATCCATCCTACATTTCTGTTTTCATTCTACGATATTTTGCATGTGTGTGCTTCCAATATAACTATTAATATTCACAAGCAGCAATAGATTTTGGGCTGAAGGATTCCCAGCACCCTTCAGGAAATGCTTTGGTGAGAATATCTGAACTCCTCCTGCCCTTCACTTTGCCATCACTGAAGGTCACAAATAACTGATCCTATACAAATTTGTCTGATTTTGAAAATAAGCACATTAGGCTATTGGAACACCAAAGCAAATCTAATTGTTCAGATATTTCTCACACTTCAGTCTGATTTCACCGTGCCTATGATTCACCACACTGGTAACAAACAACTTTTCCTATTGAATTAGGCACCGTATATTTTCCACAAGAGATGGTGCACTAGAGTACTTAGAAACATTTCAAAGCTAGTTACTATCTTTTTCAATTCATCCTCAATATATCCTGGCAGGCAGGCATTTATTCTTCCCACAATACTTCCTGCTTTTACTTTCTAACAGTCTATTCAAAACAAACTACTTTGGGATCTTCAGAAGATCGGCTTTCTGGCCATTCGAGCCCAGCTTGGCAAAATGCTCAAGTAACCATGTAACTTGGAAGTCAGTCATCAGGGCTTCTGTGTTTCACAGGCATCCCAGTCCTTTGCACTGAGTCCCATGGGGCACCAGAGTGCGGAAGAAAGCAGGTATGGATCTCACATGCCTCAGGGTAACATACCTATCAACCAGTGGAGCCTGGTGTAAGGGTGTCAGGGTATCGGTTCATGTTTTCTAGCAGAGACATACCGTTTCAGTAGAAACCTCTGTGAAACAAGAAATGATACCATAGCTACATGCAGTGATAGATGCTGATCAAAGAAGGTCTACTTTGAATACTGTGGGGAAATGCAAGCTTGCCTTACCTACACTGCACGCCAACCCAAAGGCAGAAGTCAAATTAACCGCTGATTAGAGACAATTAAAGTCTGACTGCTTTGACCTAAATATTAACTTGTGCCTAATCTATTGCACTACACAAGTGCTTGGCATAGAGCTGATGTGTCCCACAGGATTTAAGTGAGGACAGCATAAGTGCTATGTTGTACATTTCACTTATATAATGCCTTTACAAGGATAATACATTTGAGTCAAGTTTCCCAACTTAGTACTACCTACTGCATGCTGGAGTAAGAGAACAGTATGGAAACGACTCTCCGGGAAGAAATTCAACTCATGCATCAATCATCACGTATCAATACTAGACATGAAAATTTATCTGGTGATGATGAGACATTCACAGACAAGTATTCCCTAAAAAGAATTAAATTGCATTTCATTAAGGTCATAAATTAGAAGAAGTTTTCCAGTCAGTTCAACAGCTTAGATGTAACATTCTTTATAGTAATGTCCTGAAAAAAACATCCTCATGCTATGCAATAAAAGAGAGGTACTATCACAGAACTAACAGATACAGTCAAGTGTCTGGATCTAGGAAACAGGCTTATTTAAGTACAAAAGTTCTTTCTTGAGGATCCAATAGTAGGATTGGTATTTCAAATAGGATATCAAATGTTTAAAAATACCATCTTTCTGAGCTTAGAATACTGCATATGAAAGTTGTGCTGTCCTTCAGTTTGACTTTTTCTCTTGATAAAAGTATATTACTTATGATCAAATATCAGATTGACATGACTGAGTTGTGCTGATCTGCCAATACTACCAGCTTTTCTGATCTGATAAGCTGTTTGTTTCAAAAATACTTTACTTTATCAAAGAAAGATGAAGGTCTCAATGTCCTTCTATCAAGTTTTTATAACACTGAGGATAGCCATGAATTCTTCAGTATTGCTTCACTCTAGTGACTGCACTGGTCATGCATGATATACAATGCAGATACCACATTTAAAAAATGAAGGTGCTACTTATTTGGTGATTACTATTTATTTTTATTAATTTAATTCTGGTTTAAAAATGAGAATGCAAATACACAATCTTCACACTAGTTCACTTTAACCTTCTGCTGCTCTTTATAATACTTTCACTTCATTAACAAATTTCAGTTGGCTTCCAAGTATTCTAATCCTGATGGACATACTTGACATTCAAATTGCCAGCCAACCTGATATTATACAAGGATGAAATTTGATCAACTTGATTGAATTCACCAGTAAAAGGGGAATTCTACTTCCTCAGCTGAGAGGAAAAGTAGAAAGCAACCCTCCCATACGTCTTCTCTCCATCTTTAGTGCACAGAACAGCAAACATGCCCCCAGTGGGAGATCTGATAATGCAGCACTTAAGGAGAAGAGAGTTTACAGGTTTAGGAAGAATTTTGAGATATCCTTGAAAAAGTGAAGCAAAATCACTGGGAATTCTGGGTGCCTGCATAAACTACAGTTTTGTTGCTCATAACTCACAAATAAAAGTCAGATACAGAAAGAAGATAAGGAATCTTAAAGATGGCCTTAGTAAACTACTTGCTTCCTAAGCCACATTTCTAGCTGGTGCGCATTAGCAGAGCTCCACTGAAATCAAAGACACCCAAGGGTACCAGCAAAGAACCTACTACTAAGCTCAACAGACATGAAGTAGCAGTAAGATGAATTTGAGATGTCTAATACTGAGCAGGGTTTATTTTTAATGACATCACCTATCTTTTTTACTGGCTTTCTGTCTGTGGAAATGTTTGTGTAATACTAAATTGCAGATATGTACCCAAGAAATAAAAGTACATTTGATTAAAAAAAACAAATGGGAATTTAAGAGTTACTGTAGGGTTTTTGTTTATTTAACTTTGCCTCAGTCCATACTTTGTTACAAGCTACCACACAGCCTTCTTAGTGAATTCAAAATGAGAGCTATTCATGACAAACACAGGGTGAAATCTGACTCCATGACTTACTTATTTAGTATTGCATATTGAATACAATCTTGAATTTTTAAGAGGTCCATACACAGGACAGACAGGAAAGGAATCCGCCATCTAAATCAAACTGTTCTCCACAAGCAATTTCCTTATATCCAAGTCATACATAGCATCACATCTCCTCTCTTAGCAGGAAAGAATCAGCAGCCAGAGAGGAAAGCCATGAAACATTTTAATCAATAGCATCAGGGCCAGCTTCTAATTAGTATTGACTGCTTATTCTAATTTTCTGTGTCTTATAAGGAGCTGAACATGTAGGTATGTAGTGAATGTGAGTACCTTTTTAAAAGGCATTCAGAATATATTTCAATGTTAAACATATAATCACAGTCCAACAATATACACTTATGGGTACAACACATATGACAAGTGTTTACAGTGAAAAAATCTTTCAATTAAAAAATTCACTTTCATCAGAATCTACATTTGCTGCAAGAACATGTTAATTCTGAATCAACTTCCTTTTAACCACACAAAGTATTTTCAGCTCTCCTTTCAAAATGATTTGCTTTAAATAAAATGTGTTCAAATATAAAATATCAAAAGCAAAACAGTAGACTATTTCACAGTTGATCCAGAACAATTTCTTTGGAAATAATTTTTGAGGAATATGTTGTTGTGTTTGGACTTCAATTAAGAATGAAAATAAATTCCCAAGTGTCAGGATTTTCAAAAAATAAAATTATAATTATTTATTGCTGTAACATACAGAACAGCAGCTTAAAGCAAAAAAAAAAATAGAGTTTTTCTTCATATCACAGTGGAAGGCAGATTACTGCTGACTATGAAAGCATCTCAATATTTTTTTCAATTTCTTTGATATTTAGCATCTCTTATGAAAGACTGTTTACATTTTTAAAAGCTTTAGAAGTGCTAAATTCTGCTGCCAGAAACGTAGTTACATTGTTTTTACATGCACATTTACATTTTACTCATAATAGAAATAGTGCCGCTTTGCAAAAAGCAGAATTTCAAGGCCCTAAATCTAATATTAATCTGCCATTGTATCAGAATTTAAATACTATGTAATTAGATTTACATAAAAGGTAAATGTGTTTCTCAAAACTAACAGCAGTCTGAAGTGGCATTTATCTGAAAACATTTGAGAACAAGAAACTATGTGGCACTGAATTTGAAAACTACCTCCTTCTAATTCTAGTAAAAACTCTGTTTCTTACACAAGATGCTCTATTTAATAGCTAAAATATGTGAAGATGCAGTGTGACTAACAAGGCTCTTTTCCCCCTTCCTTAGCTTGCCAGCAATGCAAGGACATGTAAAAGAAGCACGTCTGAGAGAATGCCAGAATTCACGACCTGCTTAGTGTCAAGAAATTATCAAAAACATCTACCACAGGGAACTGCACAGATAATGAAAACAAAAATGATCTGAACCTCAAGGATAATGACAGCTCATCGTCTAATTATCCAAGATGAATTTTTGATGACATCTCCTCCGGCCATTTAGTTTGCTAGTCACCAAAGAGTGCTTTCGGCAAGGAGGGTTAAGCAGAAGGCTGGAAAAATAACAAGAAAAAAGGACTTAAAATCCTGGAGTCAGAAGAGACCTAATTGTCAAGCCACTTCTCTCAGAGGCAGGAGTAAATCTGCAGGAACCAATACAGTTAAGATAGTTTTAAACTACAGCAAGAAAGAAGAACATCAGTAGATTTGGAAAGCCTCACACAGTGTGAAAGAGGCATCCAATGTTGGCATCACTGCCCCCCTGACATCCATTCTCAGCCAACTTTTGCGCCCTCTCCCCATGACAGCACAGCACTGGAATCACACAGAGCTGCTCAGCCTGCTCTGCCCCTTATTGCCCTGACAGAACAGGCTCTCCAAGGAATGGCCATGTGGTACAACACCCAGAGAGCCCATCACTCCCCGAGCACATGTTTTCTAGAAATCACCCATGCCCCTGCTGCCAGCATAAGGGCTTTGTTCATTGAGCAACAGTGTGCATGTTCCTCTCCTACGCTGTGGCACTAGTTTCAGAATTTGGCTAGAAAAAGATGAAAGGAAGTCAATACTTTGGTTGCTGGTCAGCAATAAAATAAGTAGTAGCTATAAAATAGTAGAAACTAAGTATATGAAAGGCCCTGAACTCCACATATACAAATTTGTGTGTCTCCATTAAAATCCTCTTGAGCAATTCCCGAATACCAGTACCAACTTAAGTCAGAATGTAACTTACACATATCTTCTATAGCTCACTTAGGCATTCAGGAAATCAGGTGGCCATGGGATAATTTCACCCGTACCAAGCTTCTCCAGCTACTCCTCCAACACTAGGAAAAAAAAAAACAGGAAATAGCAATTCAGGATTGAGAAAAATTTTACTTAGTTGGATTTAGCAACTTGATTGGTGTAAAACCATTCTTCTGCTCTGAAGAACAGATCTCTGCAAACCAGAGTTTTCCTATGTGTACGCAAACCTTTCCTATGTGTGGGAAGCTGAAAGAGTTGGGGAAGACAGGAGGCCAACAGAATAAACAGACATTTTTTCTTAATTTGCTTCTTCCCCTTTGAATTTTACAACTTTGGTCAGCAAAGCTCAGGATTTTGATCTTGAATCAGATAGACAATCCTTTTTTAACCAGAGTCGGCATCTTCCATAGTGAAAAAATATCCAACAAAACCTTGTATCTTGCCATTTTCACAAATCCTATTAAATCCCATCACAATTATTTTTTCCTTGTCCATAAATTTGTTCTCACTCAGTGACCTACCACCCACTGACCTCGGTTATTTCTGAAGCTTCTTGTAGATAAATTTGGTTAAAATTCTCTTTCTCTTTTTCTTTTTTTCTATTCCATGAAGCAGAAATACTAAGTCATACCTGCATAAAGCACTGTTCAATCTCTCCAAGAAGCTACTGAGATAGCTAGCATCTTACAGAGAGATGTTTATTTTAGACTTTTCTCTCTATCAGATAAAAGCAGTGCAGCAAAGGAATGCACATAGGAGGCAAAGTAAAGATCTCACTTAGACAAGTCTAGAGAAGGTCTGAGATGCAACATATTTCTCAGAGCTGGAGAAAATAAACCAGTTGTGTTGGATTTAGACTTGTTTAACTTAAACTGTCTAGTGTGTGTCTAGTATACAGAGTGTAAATAGCATCTTAAATACTATGAAATGTCAATTCCTGATGATATTGCAGAAATTTATTTTATCTTCACTACAAGCAGCTGGTTCCTCAGCAGTCAAGTCAAGCTGAGATGTTGTGGCCCCTATTATTTTATGGTCCCTAAAGATCACTGAACAAAGACTACAATGCCAAAATACCTCCAGCCTGGCTCTTCTATATGTGATCAACTGCAGCCACCACCTGTACACAGAAAAAAATCAGTGCTGCTCTATCAGTCATAGTAATTGATCCATATAATTGTATCAGGTTGGTCACTTTCATTGGCCCTGAAGTACAGAATCACAGAATAATTTACATTGGAAAGGACCCCCTAAAGGTCTCTAGACCAATATTCTGTTAAAAAAAAAGGCTAACTTCAAAGCTAGATCAGGTTGCTCAGAGTATGTACTACATCCAGGTACATTTGAAAATCTCCAAGAACAGCAAATCCACAGCTTCTCATGGCCCTCTTGCAGTGTTTGATCACCCTCACTGTGAAAAAACATAAAGTTTTTTTTTACAGTTGTTCTTACAACACATCCTAGTAACAAGACCTAAAAGATGAGATGTTAAAACTGTTGGGATAACTTGAAGATACAGAGTAAAGATTCCGCTTGTAAGTGGTGGCAGCAGCAGGACTTAAGGATTACTTTACATTTGCTCTGCTGTAACTGAACACCAAGGCATGATACTTGTGGCAAGCACATGCTGTCATGTATACCACTACAGCACCAATGTGGTATAACCATTGTCCCATTCGCGGATGAACCATTATTAGAGTTCAATCACACCTTTTTTAAATGAAGATGCAACCTAGAATATTTCTATGAGTTTCACCATTCAGCTTCTCCAGCTCAGTTTCCCATATTTTAGAAATAATTTTCCCTCTTCCAACATGGGTGTATGCTAACTTCCCTTAGGCAAAGACATGATAGCATTGATGTGTTTATAATCTAACCTTCCACCAGTAAGAAAACTCAAATGAACAAGTTGAAAAAGCAGTCATTTAATACAACTTGAATCAGTTATGTTTGTTTCCAAAGAGTGCCTTGAGTAAGGTTGACCTAAACCAGTGACAAGCCTTGCTTTCTGCTGCATACCTAAACTAAGACTAAATTAATGAACTCCTTCAGTTTGTAATTGAGTTATAAAAATAAAGTGCAGCAAACAGAAACTAACCTTTTTGTTTTGTAAGTAATGTACGTGCTGTGTCCAGACCTTAATTAGACCACATAGTAAGAGACTTTTATAGATGGATTTTTATAGACACTTTTCCAGACATGCTGTGCTCCTGATAATTTCTCCAAGCCCCAATCCACACTTTGCTAAATAACTTTTATAGGGATAATTAAACAGGCTAGTGATTCAGCAGTAATCTTATTAAAACAACAGTACCTGAGACCTGGCATTCTTACTATAGCATCCTCCTTTTTTTTCCCAGTAGAATTCCATGCAAAGAGCTACTGGTAGGCTCTCGGGTTATTTCTATATTGCATGGTCTGATGTCATCCTAGAAATGCCTCACCTAGCTCTACATGAGCGGCATTTTCTACATAGTGCCATGCAGCACCAAATAAGACATATTAACTCTACTGCTAGAAGCAGTACATCAGCATTATTATAGCACTGCACCAAGCTAATTACATATCAGCTATACTCCTCCTTCTGGAGCTGAGGAGAGTCAGCATTACTCATTGGAGACATCCCTTGAGATCTTATGTGTGTAACATTATTAAAAGATAAGATAAACTTCCATCATTGAAAAGTTGCCTAGAATTTAATAGGGATCTATAGAAATTACAGTCCAAATGGGAGAACACAATTGAGAATGATTTATTTCATTTTATTCTTGTATTATTAGATTTAAGGAACTGTTCTATAGGAGGCATGAAAGTCCATTAAAGTTGATAACAAAGCTTCCTGTTATTGGAATTGATGCCACAATTCCCCAAGATGATTAAGAAACCTTAGGGACTGGTTATGATTCTCTATTCACCTCCGCAGGCATTTTCTATGAAAAGTAAGATGTTGGAAAGCCTTCTAGAAACTACTACAGAAAGCTGTTCATGCTCCAGGAGTACTACCTTTCTCAGAATTCCCTTCAGTCACAAATATGCCTTTCACATAAGAATTCGTGTCTATTCAATTGAATCACCTGTATTAACCAGGTGACACTGGGGACTCTTGAAAGACTAGAGGCAATTGCTGTCAGTAGTCCTGCTCTTGCCTTCCAGTATCAACATCGCACATTCTGCTAATGCAGGTTATGAATTTGACTATTTATCAAGCTGTTGCTACACTTCCCACAACTAAGAGGATTTTTTTCTAACTCCAGAAAAAGTACAAAGTAATATGCCAAACTTTTTTCTCAGTTATGTAGGAATAGTTTTAAAGCATATATGGAACATTTTCTTACTACTCTGAAGGAATATTTTTTACACAGCAGAGACTGGAAAAGGTTTCCTGTGCTTCTAGAGATCTTCAGACATATTAAGCCTTTATTTTAGCAAGGCCTTTGACACAGTCCCCCATACTTTCCTTGACATGAAATTGGTGAGGTATAGGCTGAATAGGTGGCCAGTAAGATGGGTGGAAAATTGGCATGAATTCTGCTGAACTCAGTCGTGAGCAGTGTTGAAAAGTCCAGTTGTTGGCCAATAACTAGGCATGTCACTCATGGAACAGTACCAGAAATAATACTGTTTAAGGTCTTCATTAATATTATGTGACCAGTAGCTGCAGTAAAATAAATCACACATCACAGTGCCACAGTAACATCAGTCTTCATCCCTGATCTTGAGCTAAGAAACTAAAAATGCCTAGAAAGTGTCCTGCAAAATCACAGTGGTTAGCCATTACAGTGGGTTGCAATTATCCCCCCAAATCATACCATGGAACTATGTTTATACAGGCTCTCCCCCATGAAGAATAGCTTCAGCTTTTCTTTTCTGGAATCCTAACGCTTACCCAAATACTAACAACGGCCACAAACATTCACACATTTCCTATGCTGTGAGCCTTGCTCACACTTTTCAACCCATCCAAAACCTAGAGTCTTCATCCTTCATATTCTTAAACCCTCACCAAAGCCATAAATAATGTTAGAAGAGCAGTAGCTGTAATAAAATTATAAATAGGCCACAAAACAATGCTAACCATAGCCCTCACCTCAGGTCTCCAGCCTGTCATTTTTGAAGAACTTTTGTGTATCAAATACTTTTGAACTCTTTTAAGAAACATTAAATCTAGTCCTAGTCAAATACATTGTCATAGAACTATTATTGTTAGCCATTTCAAATGGAAGATGTGGATCCAGACTGATATTAACCCTAATCCTAAGATTATCTGATATACTAATAATACTTCAATCCTCCTTTTCTGAAACTCTAAGCTAATGCTAACCTTATTTCTAGTCATAAATATTATCAGGTGACCTTTACTTGTAAGAAAAAAAAAATTGTGTCATGAAATCATGCTGATGTTAGCTCTTGTGATTTGTCTCTGAATCACAGACAGCAGACACTCATGCTTCTCTGCTATTGTTTTCCAAAGGTCTAATAAAAAAATACTTGCCAATGACATTTCAGTATTTGCACTGGAAATAAACAAGCTCCAAGCCATGAAAAAAGCAGAAGTATGTCTATTTTTCTGTAACTCAGATTCCACTGTACTGACAGCTATGAACATTACTGGCCAGACCAACATCTATATGACAATTAAAGAAAAGTTTCATATTCATATCACTGACTTCACCTTAGCCCCTCAGGCCACAGGGGATCCAGCAGTAATGTGTAGTCTTGGATATCTGATTTTCAAACCCTAACCGTAAATGCCTTAGTCATAAGCATAACGAAATACGTAGTGTAAAGCTAGTTAAACTGTTCACCAGTGGTAACAGAAGTGGTCATTCTTGTCTAGAGGACCAGGTGCATATGGTTAAGACATGGCCCATTTAACTGTTCTTTCCTGAAACTGTAATTCTAGTCATAATTCTGTATGCTGCTAGATGACCAACACTCACTCAACACTAAACATAACCAATGGCCGCTGCTGATAGCTGCCTTTATCCTAGATCTTTCAGTCACACAAGAATCTACAAGGGCTTCTGTCTCCCCCTTCACAAAAGCTAAACACTAACTATAATCCTAATTCTAGTTGTGTCCAACACTTCACAGCCAAAAAGGTAGAGACAATAGCACAGATAATCAAATGAAACAATTCATGATATGAAAGCAGCATTCAGGAATAAGAAGAAAGCTCAATTTCCCACACAGAGAATTACATATACATTGCCTAATATTATGTTTGAGGATTTCTGCTGCTCTACTTCTGAAGCATCCAGTTCTACTCATTTCTTAGGGTAACAGCCTAATCCTATATACCAATCCTAGTTCTTAGTGACTTACTAGCTAGTACTTTGCTTAGTCAGCATCACTTGCAAATAATAGTATGTATTTTCAAAGAAGCCATGTCCAGGCACCTAAAGCCCATGTTGTACGTATCAGTAAAACGATGCATGCTTTATACAAATTCTCACTAAAGATAAGTGGCCATAGCTAAATGAGTACTCAACTCTAAAAATCTGACTATTTTTATTGGGGTACTTGAACAAAAATGAAAGTGCCAAAACTTAGTCACGATTTCAAACTGAGATTCAGTCAAGTGTCTTGAAGATACGATCTCTTTCACTGTTGAAACACAAACTACGAAACACAAACTCTACCTTGTATCATATTTTTGAGAAAGCACCAGCCAACAAAGAGTTAAGCATTGCCACAGCAAAACACTTCTTATCAGGGCAATCCATGCTACTAAAATAACAATTGCTCTTATTTCCACTCTGCTTATAAGGAACCAGCAGGCCTTTTACTCATTATTTATTTCTTTGATCTTCTCTCCCCTTGAACCTTACTGCACTTCCTTTTACAAGTTTTCCAGCTCTTTGGCAAAGGTGTACATATCAACACCATCTGGCTGCATGCAAAGAAACATTACTACATGCTTCCCTGAAGCCAAGCCTGCTGTGCTAGCCATGAGCCACTGACATGATTTCCAGCTTAGTACTTCTGAAAAGTTTTACTCAAACACCATTGCCTGTGTTTCCTCACTAAAGAGGAGGAGGGAAAAAAGTAAGCCCTGCACTGGATCTATAATCTTAGGGAACGTTCGTCTCATGTTTTATAAACACAGAAATTCCAAGTTCAATTATGTGTTACTACTAGGTGCTCCCCCTGCCAAGCCACTGTTCTGTTTCTGATATACATGCAGCAGCATAATGAAAACCCAGACTACAGATCCTGTATGTTGCTTTTAAGTACTGCTTTTTGCACATTAAAATCATCATGGGAGAGGTTTTGCATCTTAGGAAGCATGTTGGCAAACCTTAGCAATTACTATGTTTTACCAAAATATTTAAACAACTGAGTAATAATAGCCCCTATTTATCCTACTCATAAGTGGTGATCAATTCCGGCTTTCCAGCTGTAGATTTATGGCAAAACAACATTCGAAACAACATCATTAAACTGAAGTCTGCCATTGGTTAGTTAATTGCCACAAGCATGTATTTGTATGTCTAAATATCATAGGCAGGACTCCCATGACAAATTAAAGTTAATGGAAATTCTATGCATCTCCTAATTCTAGGAATTGAAATAATACTAGCACTACATGCAATACTATAATGAAAGCTCACTACATGCCTTTCTAGCACTGTACTTTCTTCAGCTGACTACTCTTGGCTACAGAGTCAGTTGCAGTGAATATTCAGAAACTCTTCCTCATTAAGCTGCTTTGACTAATTAATCAAATAAAGCATTACATCAGTTGAAGTATCATAATCTGCTCATATTCAGCTCAGCTCCGTCCAGTGCCATCCTTGTAAGAATCTCAAGTAAAGAGAAAGCCAAATACTGCAATTGTTACTTTGACCTCTGGACCCCAAAGGGTCTCAAGCTGAAGACCAGACAACAATTCTCAGCAGAGGACCATCTCCCTGTAGCACGCGTCATCTCAACTATAAGCCAAAGACAGATTTGTTGCCATTTTGGATATTACACAAAGCACAAAGTTGTATTTGGGCCTTGATCTAAAGACCTTAATGACAGTCTTTGGTCTAGAAATCTGAATGAAAGGTATTTACATATTGAGAAATGATTTATTAAGAAAAAACAAAACAAAAAAGTTGCAGTAATAATCTGCAATTAATGGCTGGATATGTGGTTTGAAGGCTGCATCTTTTAAAGTAAAATAATAAATTCAGAGGCCCACTTCTCCATACAAAACTGTCCACAACCAGAAGCATGCTACACTTGGTACCATCTTAATTTCAGCCAATAAATATCAGAGAGCAAAGGCCAGCACAGGATTCAAAAGACAATCTGTTGCCTCACTTATTCAAATATATCCATGTATGTTCCCCTGTTTTCATGTATGCATTAGTAAGCTACAAATTTCAGACAATTTTCTGGCCACTGTAAGTCCTAACTACGCAAGTTCCTAAGATCTGGTCACTTTTAGGAATACATGTAAACTCCGCAGCCTTAAAAGTTTCATATAAAGTTGTTCTAAAGTTTGCCATTTGTTTTCTTCTAAAACCACAAACTTGATACCATAGATGCTTTGTAAAAGCTATTCTTTTTGTTTAAGCTATGGAGAACATGTGACTTAAATATACCCTAAAGGTATTTAAGTCCAAAACAAAACCTAAGATGCATAAAAAAGACTCCACATTAAAGAACTTGAAGACAGATCCTGCCTTATTGTGTTGGACAATACAATAAGCACAACACAAGCACAACAGGCACCAATAAAAATAATATATCGTATATACTTTTTATTGTAAGACAAGTCAGAGTGAATTTAGTAGTCAGTTAAGCACAGGTCATATCAATAATCTTTAATGTCTTGTTTTATGCTAGATTTCTGTGAAGTTTCAAGCTTTTTGCTCACTAATTCTTAAAGCATAAAAACCAGCAGGCGCCAAATGAAATTATCAGGCAGCAGGTTTAAAATAAACAAAAGGAAGTACTTTTTCACACAATGCATAATTTAACTGTTGAACTCCTTCCACAGGATGTTCTGTGTGCCAAAATCATAGGCCAGTTAAATAAAAAAGACATAACTGGACTAATTCATGGAAGAGAGTTTCACCAAAGCCTATTATATAAACAGGGCAAATATAACCTGCAACTCAGGACTTCCCAAAGCCAAAGAATGTTGGAATTAGGAGGGTAAATAGGGGGAAGCACAACTCTACTCTTACCAATTTTCTTTGAAAACCTCTGCTACGGGTGGCTGTCAGAAAGACAGGTTATTGACCTAGTAAACCTTAGGCTGTGTATGGTCAGTTTTACTTTTTTTTTTTTCTTTCCACTAACTCTAGCTAGAATGCAAAAAAGTCTACCTGTGGATACCATCTTTTTATGTAAGACCTTAAAAATTCTTTTTGCTATGTGTTGTCAAAGTTTGGTTTTCTAACTGCTTTTTTGTGCCCATATATTAAGGCAACTATTTCACAATTTGCAGCTGTACAGTTTGCTCTTTTCAGATCAGACAATGCTTGGATAATTATAGCTTATTTAAAAATATCTGCTTGAGGTTTCTATCTCCATTTAACTACAAACAGGCTATGTACCTACTGTGACCTCAAGAAAAGTGTTTTGTCCCCTGCAGTTATTTCCTTAGAACGGATGAAGTATATATTAGATACATGCTGATATAATGTCTGGGATTAATATGTACTGCTTCTAACTCTTGAATGTGAATAAGTGGTATTATGTACTACAGTACATTACTACTGATGTTGGGATTCACGCTTTATTCAGAGAAATGATTCTTTAATATGCAAAATTACATTGATAAATATAGCATATGAATATCATGTATCAATATAATATACCAGTTTTCCATATGTTATCATGCAGATTATTCTCCTACTCCAAAACAGGCATCTACATACTCATCTACAACTAGTTCCTATTTACTACAGGAAATGATAGCTCAGGCAATACTTTGCTCTCAGCTCACTTTTAATTTTTGCAGTAGCAGATGCCACTATAACTTTTTCATATCACCACCTTTCCAGTTTTATCTGCAAAGAGGACTGTCAAATTTATCTTCTGTTTAGATCATCAGCAACAAAAATCAGATGCTTTTTGGGAAAAAAAACCAATTTTTCAAGCTAAGTGAAGCATGAATGTTCAAGCTAGTTTGTTTTATTTTGTTAGCAGAACGAACTAAGGATAAACAGGTGCTTTGTTAAAACAAAGTAGAGTAACTTGAAATCTTGTAATTTTGTCATAACGTTCTCAGGAAAAGTCATTTGAAAGTTTTCAGACTGATTTAAACTACTATACATATTATTTCTAAAAAAAAGATCATCTAAACTGAATTAAGTATATTTTTATTTCTTCCATGTCTAAACTAAATTAAAACCTATTAATTCTGAATGAGAGTCCAGAGGAAAATTGGTGTTAAGTAATCCACTTTAAATTCCAATAGATTAAGTTTCAGATTAACTTTTCTAATAGTCACATATCAGGAAGTAATAACTGCTTTTGAAAACTTGTATTTTTTGAAACTGCTCTTTTATTGCCTAGAAAGTAATGGATAATTTGGATAGATACTCATTAATACATTCATTGGATAACCTAATAGATTTCTTTTTGCTTTCCACACTATTTCTGGAAAACTAACCTACACTACCAAATGCACTGAATTTGCTATTGAAACAGAAGACCCAAATATTATCTTATAGTCTTCCTGTCAGAGATTCCAGAATCCTGTAACAGATTACCAAGAGGCACCATTTAACTTTTAACTACCAATATATTGCTGAAAAATATATGGGAAGAATCTAATCAAAATGAGGAATGGAATCAATAGAAGAAATGGTTAACAAAACTGTTGATAATTTATGTTGTGGCCTGACTAAAAGCCAAAGGAGTTTTTGGAAAAACATCCTAACAATTCCATTGGCTGTATCAGCTTCAGGTATAGTTTCATTCAAGGTCACGAAGAACCTGCAGTTTGAATATGTTGTTCATGAATAGTTTCCAGATCACACTGCAGTAGGAAAATACGTTTGTTCTAAAAGGTTCAGTGAGGTGCTTTCATTTATTTTTACTTTTAGCAAGTTTTTCTAATAATTTTCCCAAAACATCCTAAAATTCTTGGGCAGTTATATGATTGATGGAGGTGCTAGGCATTCCTGTTTGCAGCTGAGAAAAAATTATAATTGTAAGAGATAGCATTAGTGACTAATAATGAAGCTAAAATAAAAAGGAGTGTAAAATTTGTTACTGCTTTTCATAAATACATAATATTTCATACATTAAAAAGCTAATTTGAGACAAATGATGGTTAGTAAGAATATGCTATCTGGAAAAAGAATCACAACAGTTACAGTAACAGCTCAAAAAGGTCATTTTAGATGGTCTCTTCTCACTCCACTACTTCATTCAGATCTTCCATATATGGAATTACAAACTCAGTTGGACAAGTTAGCTGTAATTCAGTTCTATTTCACTTGTCCAAGCAACAGCTAACCTCTTTCCTATGGAAAATTTTATCTGCAGTTGTAACACTGACATATAATTGAATTAAATACTTTACTGACTCAGCTATTTTCCCTATGTTAAATGTTTAAGGTCAAATGCAGCTTGCTAACTGATACAATGGAGATTTAGACAGTTTGCAATCCAATCAAGAAAGTAATATGGATACAGCTTTAACAACATGTATTTGTCCACAGTGAACAAAGAGATTATCTTGAGAAAAAAAAAAAATATATCCATCTTTTCCTGCATGGTAGCAATGCAAAGACATTTTCAGCTCTTTCATTCTTTTGTTGCTCTGCACAACTGAAAAAAGAACCAGAATAATGTTGGCAAATTAAAGAACTACGTATCCCAAAGAATGATGGCATGTCTGCAGTCTCAGAGGAAAATCATTAGCTGGTCCCCATGTTGCAAACCATATGGGCATTTTTGAGGTCATCTGGACTTCCTGAGATTTAAAACAGTAAAATTCTCTCAAGGAGGGGCTATAACTCATTCAAGGCACACTGAAGGTAGCATTTGAACATTTCTAAAACTATATACAAAGCAAATAATTGGAGTTAAAAAGAAAAAAGAATGAAGACTTGGAAGGAGATGTGCAGTGCATCCCAATAAACACATTAGCAAATTGACCTAATGCTGATCAGTAGTCGGTGATGACCCAGCATCACAGACATCTTAGGCAACTTCAAAGATTGGAGATGATAATTTCAATACATGACCTCACAACAAAACTGTCCAACTAAGGGTTGCTACATCACTGTACCAATCAAACCTAAACAAGAAGCTTATATTGTCTGTCCTGTAGTTGCCTCCATGGTGAGATACTTGGAAGACCAGCAGTTAGTTGTGGTTCAGTCATTTCACTACCAACAGCATACAGTAAAAATATTAAATCTCAACAGGGTCAGTTAAGAAAAATAATTTTAAATGCAGTGAATGACAAAAGATAATTCAAGTAAAAAAAATACAGAAAAAAAGAAAAGTCTACTTTTTTTTTTTTTTATTTCTGTTTAATTTTTTCCTCTCCCCCAATGGTAGCACTGCCTCATCTCTGCCAGCTTACAGATCTAGTTAAATTTTGTATCCTCATCTCTGTAGTATTTAAGCAGTAACAACAGCAATTCAAGTTGCATCCTTTCTCTTTCATTGCTTCATGGAGTAATGCTTATATTACAATAGAGTTCTTTCGTCTCTATGTGGGTGCACATGTAAGCAAGTACTTAATGATACAGAGTTCTTTCCCTTTCTTTTTTTAATTTTAAATAAGAACACAATGCTGAAGTGAAGATAAGGGGTTTTGAACTTATGTCTGAATTCTGCATGGTCTGTATTGCTTATCAGCTCTTGCAGATGTACCTCCTTAGTTTGGGCTTGGCTTCCCACAAAGTGCTGGTACCTGCATTGGCAGCCATATCAGCTGATTTTTAGAGGTCTTGTAGATGTCAACCTCTCCAGGGAGAGAGCTGAGGGAAAGAAAACTGTCTTGCACACCTACAAAGCCAATCCCAGAAAAAGTCTTCTATATTAGGGTAAAACACTTAAACTACCTTCTGTATTTTAGTAGACGGCTACAGCCAACTTGCTTAAGTTGTCAAACAGTCTGCTATATTTTACAGAATATAGATCTCTTAGCAATGCTTTATATGTGCATTAGTATTTTAATTTTAACACTACATGAATGTATGTGAATTTAGTGTCCATGAAAACAAACGGACTAATAAAAAGGCTAGAATCCACTAGTCTTCAGAGAATCTTCTCTTTATCACTGTCCTTCTTTGCAAATGGCCAGCTATTACACTGTCGAGTCTTTCCTGAGTTCCTGTGAGTGACACTGCATCCTGTAATGGTTTTGTAATGAGGTTAAAATCAACACCTCTAAACTAAATGGGAATAAGACAAAGAAAAGGGAACTGGGACATACTGATAGGAAGCACGGTGAGAGTAAAGTCATTTAGAAGGTCAGTAAAGAGACTTAAAAAACAGAAGGAAGAAGAGGATATGGTAAAATCAGAGTGAAAGTAAAGGAGATGCTTTTGTTCTCCCTTCCCTCCTTGGGGGTAAATGCTGTTAAAGTGCATGCCTGTCGCTTTCATGGCAGCTCACAGTCACCAACTAGAAGAATATTGTCTCATGTCACTGTCCTGCTCTGCAGCCTTTGCAAATGAACAACAGCACAGAATATTCTTGTTGGCTAAAAAAAAAGTGCTTAGCTTCAGCTTGTTCAAAGTCTATTGCACACCACTAAAAGCTAAAGTTTCAGTCACTGAATGCTAAATTCTCAGTACTGTAAACAGCCTGATCATCTATCCTCACCTGTCCAAAATATTTTCTGACAGACTATGACCAGACTGTCTGACATGACTGCTCTCCTGAGTGTCAATAACAAATAATTTGAATTCAGTAATTGGTGTTCTGTACATGCTTCATTTGAAAGAAACAGGGCTAGAACAGTTTCAACAGAGCTATTCCAAGACAACACCTGAGGTACTAGGCACGTAATTTCTCAGTAGCTGAGCCAGGTCACAGACAAAGAGACCTTCCACTTTGGTCTTAAAAGTATAGATTTAAAAGATGTTGGTGACAAAAATGCTGACTAGAAGTGGGGTATGCAAATATGGGAATGAGTGGTCATGTGACAGAGTTTCTGTCTACTCCTAAAGAATACTGCTCAACATTCATCATTGCTTGTAACAAGCAGAAATTAGTCTCTGGAAACTGCCTTTCCAGAGAAGCACATGTTTTATTGACCAGTTACCTGCCTACTACACATATTCCAGTCCTGATCAGGCAGGATCCACTACTGTACTATAGGTGCATCTATTCCATCCTGTTTTGGGTCATCCCTGCTAATAGAAAAAAAAAAAAAAAAGCCATTTAAACTATTAGGGGACACCTGGAAAGGAGCAGGACTGCAGTACCAGGAGTCCAGAGTATGACTTAAAATTTGCCTTCCAATTCAGAGTTTGCTTACCAAACACAAGTTCTTAGAATGGGTTTAGTAGAGAAAAATGTTTTATATTATTGTTACTGTTCATCCACTTCAGCATTACATTTTTTAAATAAGGAAAGAGAATTTCTTAGAAGAATCTTTTTCATGAAATCCAAACTCAAAGACTGCTGTCACATACACTCTAGATGCTGTTTTGTTTCACCAGCTATTTTTATTGCACCTGAGGTTATGATCTTCTATTTATGTCATTATGCTCCAGAGACTGTATAGAGGAAGGGGCAATGTTTTCACAGAACCAGAGAATTCAGATCTCTTCTCACAGAAAATAGATACTTGTTCCAAGAGCTATAAAACTGGCACTAGATTAAGAAGCAGGATTAAGATATTTATCACATAGACATGAGTGGTGGTCAACAGAGCCACTGGAGACAACACCATGAACAATACACACACACACACAGATGAGATTACTATACTCAAACTAAAAAAAAAAGAGAGAGAGAGAGAGAGGAGAGAGAGAGAATTTGCCTTTAGAGTTTGAAAATCTTGTTTCTATTCCTAGCTGTACTACTAGTTTCCTAGATGGCCTTGTGCTAGTCCTTTCATTTCACTATACTTCTCTATTACCTGATTTATGCACAGCAGAGACAATATTAAGTTCCTTCCAAACTGTATTGGAGAACAAAGTACTGTTAATGGATAACTAGCAATATCACATTAAACCAGATACTTCTAACTCCAATTCTTAGTGTCATCATTCCTTGTAAAATGTCACCTCACACAGCTTTTTAGAAAAAAGCAATTGCTTCAAGTGATTACATTTATAATTTTAATAATGTAAGAGTTTTACAGTAAGATACCATACAACCACAAATTCATTACTTTTCCTTTCAGATTTTAATAAAAATACACTATGAATTCTTTAAACTAAATGAAACTTGTCAAGATAAATGAATTAGTACATGTTGTGATGCAATATTCTAACTTTGTGTTCTTTGCTAACTCAGTATAGCAATTTGCAAAGTCCGGTAATACATTTTCCCAGCCATTAAAAACAAGAACGATGGGAATGTTGTATCATTTTCATTCCTTAGAGTTTTCTTCTTCATTGTAATAACCTAACTTCAACTTTTTGTCAAAAAAGTAGTAAAAACGACTCCAAAAATACTATCACATTCAGGGGATTTCCTACTTACTTGTTCTAATTCAACTCTAGCCAGCAGAACCTAGGAATAATACCCATTTGGTAAGTTTTCAGGAGTTACATGGAAAAATTTTGAGGTTTAATTTGATATTATTTAATTCTCATTATAAAGTAAAGCCACGATCCCAGGAGAGCTGCTAAAAATTTTGCCTCTGACATGAGTGAAAGAGGACACTCAAGACACTGCCTAAACATAGGCATCTAGTTTTATGTGAGATGCCCTGAGTGATTTCACCTGGCCTCCAGCTGATAGACTAACAGCACTCACATTTTCTGTAGGTCCTGTTATTGTAACTTCCAGTCATATGTGGAATCTTTGGATAACAGAGACATCTCAAATGGTGCTATGCATTACATTTAGGTCACTGAACTGAGCCCAAGATGTGTCCTATTGGACATCCCAGGTTCACAGTGCCTGACTTAGATACTCGTGTACATGGTTGCCTGTTGACAGTCCCAGCCTAACAGATCTGATGGCATTCCTTACCATTCAGCTATGCTGCCAAGTCTTACAAAGATCACATACTAAAGACCACTTTCCACACTACGCAGGTAAAAACTGTAAAATATGTTTTCTAAGTATTTTGTAAGGAAAGATTCTTAGAGGATCAGGTTACAGAAAAGAAGAGTCTCTTTCGGTAGTTTTGTACCTTCTTAAGAATAATATTTGCTCCTAAAGAAAGCAGTAATGAATATAAATCATAATGAGAAGTCCTATGCCATTGTTAGCTTGTGAAAGAGATATGGCTGTTCACTTTTACTAGAGTGAGATACTTTTCCACACTTGTATCTGACTGGAAGTTGTGAGTTCTCTGTATGTCTAGAAATCTGACAGAGTCTACTTTTCAATTTATGCTAGAAATGATGGCTGTATTGAGTTTTCCGAGAGTAAAAGGAAATAAATCAATAACCTCTTTATCAGAGAGGAAGCTCAGTTTAGGAAGAGTAATGCAACAGAGTCAATTAATGCTTGTTAGCCAGGACTCTGGCATTTGAAATGGCAGTAGTGCTAGGAAGCTGCAACCACATCAAAATTAAAGCAAGTTCAAGTTTTTTTGAATGGACTCATAGGCAGAGTTTTTTTCTTGAAGAGTAATGTTCGTAGCACATAAAAATCTTCATTTTAAATTTTAGAACTACTCTTTGTAACAGGTCTGAAAATAAAAACCTGTTATACTACATTTCCCTGAATAGTTCACAAGGCATTAACTTGTGCTTACTTACAGGTTTTTCAGTTCAGCAAGGCTGATTTAGATCTTGGTACAAGTAGAAACTTCTTAAATACCTCAGTAGGAAATATAGCATTTAAGTATCTGAACACAGTACACAAGTCTGAGATCGGCGATACCTGAAAATTCTGCACCACACACCGTTGACTACACGTGCCACTATGCTGCACTGTCTTTCCTCCTCTTACTCACAAGCTGAAGAGGCCGTTCCATCATCAGCGGCCGTAAGAGAGTACACCACATGCTCAGTGTCTCTCTGACCAAGTTCAACAGCAAGCATCCTTACCCCAAGCAAACGTCAAGTCCAGATCCAGTGTGCCTGTGCATCTGAGCTGAGCCATTCAGGGGGCTGGGTCAAGCCTATACAGAGCAATCTGACTCTTCAGATTCTGTGGGCTGCCCTTGAGTGTGGGGGATTCATCTGCATTCACAGTACAGTCATTGACACTATTTCTGTAGAACTGTTTGTTTGGAAAGAAAAAGACAACGGGAAGCTGGAAATAGGAGCAATTTCACCTCTTTGAAAAATTTCTCCTGCTCTTGTCTGCCTCACAGCACCTGCAGAGAGCCGATACACAAGCTACTGGTTTTTGAGATCATTTTGAGAAACAATGAGAAAACTTGCCTCACATGTCAAGGATGAGATGGACATTGAGACCCTCACAGAGATATGACAAAAGCAGGGATAATGCCAGATGAAAGTGAGTTATTTTAAGTGGTCCTAACAAGTTCATAAGTCTAGCAGCTGGGAAAAGGAAGAAAGGAAGGACAGAAGGAAGGACGTGATTCAGAATAAATTAAATTTCTGTTGTGTATTGAGAATATCTGAGATGAGTTGGATGTGATTATGCAGGTATGAGATATGAGCCCTTCTTGGGAAGGGATAGATCGACCTCATTCTTCTCTGAATATTAATTGCTTTATAAAAGCGATAACAAATTTATATAAATACGTAACACCTTTCCTTGTGAAGAATTCGCAAGCTCTGCTCCTGGGCTGGAAAGTCCCAGTTCATGCTGGTTTATGGCAGGAACTAAAGAAGAGAATACCATATCCAATTGATACTTCAGGGAGATTTGAAGGAGAAAGAATGCATGTTTGGAATTAGGCCAGGACACTGGGGCTACTACCCCCTATCCATACAAAAAGAAACATCAGGTTGTTAACAACCATAAGCACTCAGGCCTTCTTTTTTATGTCTCATCAGCAAGACAATACTACATATTCATTTAACTTGAGCTTACTTGTAAATTCTCTCAGATTTTATTGTTAGTGGGTTTTTCTTCTGGCTAGAGTGCATTTCTTTACTTCTCATTCACTGAAAATCTGTGATTCATCTAGCACAATGTTGACCAATCATAAAGGGAAGAAATCCTACACTGACAGAAAGAACAGACAAAGTAGCTTAATACTTAAGATTTCTAATGTCTATGTACCATTCCTCATACCATAGGCTTAAGGTGTTTTTTTTTAATGACATCATGAGATTCTTTAAAAGAAATAAAGGTGGTACACAATAAAACAGACTTTTAAAGATGTGCTGATGAAGAAATAGGAAATGCATAGATACTAAAAAAAGTTTAACTTCACTTCATTGTCCTGATAAGCTGAGTCATACTTTTCCAGTTTCTGAGGTGTTGCTCAGTTTTTTCCTCTCCATTACTACTTCACTAACACAATAGTCATTAAAGTAATAGTAAAATCAGTTGGGAAAGGGAGGGGGGGAGAAATTAGCATTTCATAATGAAGTGCTTCAGGAGAGAAAGTTCTTCTAATCCAGCATGCTAAAAATAAGATGTAAATATCTGCAATGGTAAATGGAAATTAGGAAGTGGTCTGGAGAAAGAAGCCCAGTTATGTGTGTCTTAAGCTTCAAAACTGAATTCCATATTTTACAAAATAGAGTTGTGTCGAAAACAAATCTTCAGAAGTATCTGAATATTCATTCTGTGCAGCTCAGAAACTTGTTTTAGAACTTTCCTCAGAAATACCTCCATTAAGTTTTCTAACTCTTGTAAAGTGAAATTTTCCACGAGGACACCAAAAAGCTATTTTGTCATGTATGCTTTAATTTTTTTCCCCAGGTGATCAGCTATTCTGAAGAGGAAATCTGCATTTTTCCAGTATTCGACTTGAATGACAGCCATCAGAAAGTATTCTATAAGCTGTCTGAAAAGCTGATTTTTTTCCAAGATGTCTCTAATTAGATGCTCAGAAACTTTGTGCATTTTTTGGTGAAGAACATGCACATAGTTATTATAACCTGCTTGACTGTCTTTCACTAAACACCTGACTCTGCTTAGTGAAACACACTAAACCACATAATTTGATAAAGACATCAACAAATCAAAAACTTATTCTGAAAGTCTTCATGTAAACCAAGTAGGACTTGGGCTCCTTAACCACATAACATTTTTTAAAAGTATGACTTTGTAAGCCCGTGGGCTGCACATTCCTCAACTGGTGCAAATCTGTTTATCCCACTTGGATAATATAATAAGTTTCCACAATATGCTACATTTTTTGAAGCTGTGCTCTGTCACCCTCCTTATTAGCTCTAGTAGGAATTAAACAAGTAGTTACCAATAGGACTAAATCACTGGAGAATGCTATCTGAAAAGCTAAAGAGAAATGGCAGAAAGTAGAATTCAAACTTCCCTATTAAAAAAAAAAAAAAAAAAAAAAAGTTGTACTAAGTTGTTGATTAGATATTTATATGCATGCAGTTGAGTGATATTAGCAGTCACACATTCACACTGTCCTGCAACTCTTGCAACAAAACAGTGGTGTTATAATAAGGTCAGAGCAATATTGTGATACTGCTTTCAGAGCTGAAGAACCCATCAGCTAGTCCTTCTGCAAGGCACATGGGTAGGCAAACGTCCACCATTTCCTGCCCTCATACAGGGTTCACCTGTGTATGACCCTCGAAGGAATAAGGTGAAGCCAGGTGCACAAGCAGGCAACATATGGCACAAGTTTAGAGACTGAAAGCATGAAAAGGAAACTCCTAAGAAAGTCAAAGCTAGGGAAAAGCCCTTTTAGTATGGCCCCACCAGAAGAACAAAGCCTAGGGGAAAATAATGGTAAAAGGATCTTAAATACTTCTTTTCGCACAGCTTCATTTCTCTTAGTCTTAACAATACTAGGCTGAACACCTCTAGATCTTGCATGATCTTGGAAGTTAAACAGTTCTAGGCCTGTGCAGCACAAAACAGGAATCACCTGGAAATGGCAGGTATCAAAAGCACAACCCAAACTGGCACAGCTGACCATTTAACCACTGAAACTGAGCATGCTGATAGATTCCATCTGGTCTTGTCTTTACTAACTCATATGAGAGCAAGAAGAGATACTTCATGCCTTCTCTCTCCAGATAGGAAAGACGCTACTTAAATTAGTAAGTCAAAATCTGAAGCATTTATTTACCTTAGCGTAATTTCCAGCAACATCAACAGGGCATAGTTAGTTGCGCAAGGACCCAGTGCATTAAAAAAACTGAGCCCACATTGCATGACTTTCCTTATTTACACACACACACACAGAGTTACACTTAGGTAGGTATCCCTAGCACATCCCAAGCAAAGGAAAAAATCAGTGTGTACCCAAAGTAGGTTTGTTACTGATACATAACGTACTGTAACAAAACCTCCCAATTCTATGTAAGTGGGCAAGCATTACAAATTATCTGAAGCAACAACTTCACTCTTGTTATCAACATTCTGAGCTATTTTTACTTACACTGATTGTTATCCTGCACTCCTTGCTGAGGAGCATTTGAGAGCCCTTTAGCCATCCTTCCTCAGCTCTTGAAGATTGTTATGCCAGGTTAGGTCAAATGTTGAATATATAAACAGCCCTTTTGTGCTTGAACTTGAAAGAGAAATCAGTCATCTGTATATGATCTGTGTTACAGCAAAATGTAATTTTTTCCCTCTGACAACGTGTTTATGGTTGTTAAGTTATCTTGATTGCCAAGAGAAATTCATTTTCTGCAGAGGGCTCTCCAGCTAAAGTATCAACTATTTTACCCTTCCCCCTCACTTCCTCCTTCCCTTTTCAACAAATTCACAAACTGAGTTGAATCTCTGCTAGGTTAAAAAAAAAAAAATAGATTCCTGAAAATTAAAAGTCTGGTGCAGTCCTATACTAAGAATCCATTTATCTTGTCTTTTCTATAAAGATGGTCTGCAGATTCTGGCAAAAATCCTATTTCCAGTAATAAAAATCTCCAAGGACTTCTGGTACCTGAGACCTCCTCCTCCTGGATCCTGACCACATTACTATGATTGAATTGGCTATTAGAGAAAAGATTATCATTACTTGTACTTCTTGTTGCCAGAGAAAAAGATCACAAAAATATTTGTATACTAAGTGCTAGAAAATATCATGAAACCAATGTGACTGAAGTGATTTTGCAAGCTATAGTTAAGTTCAAGGAATCTTATCCTTTCTATATGGTATTATATAACTCTGATCTGAGAGAAGTACCAGTACACCACATACATTATAGGTATTTACTACCGACCAAAGTAATACAATAAGGCAAACTGCACAGATTGCTAGACCACAACAATAATTCAGATTCTTCAATCATCTATAACGAGGTGCTGTCCATATAATCATGTCTGTGTGCAAACTATCTGAAACTCAGCATTGTTACAGTTAGGTGTAAAGTCTATAACCTTATCTTGTTTAATCTCTACTTCACAGTGAATAAATTATTCCTTAAATTCTCCACATCCAGGTGACAACTAATACTAATGCATCTCTCCATTCCTCTGGCTTGATTAGGCTGTCCTGGTAACTTTTCAGTTTTTGTATTCCTAATATGAAGACTGCTGACTTCCTTGTGGCTCCAACTCAATCCAGAAAAATTATTACACCAGACTGCTTCATCTTTCATGGTGCTGGAGAATAAACTGTGTGTGAAAATACTTGGATACTAATTGCATACTTGGAATTATTTCTAAGTACTGAGCAGTTTTGCAGATGGGGCTAGTAGGCTGTTCAAAGACCTTGTGATATTTCCCTTTCTTTTAGCCACAACTCTAAGCAATATAATCTTCCTTTTACCATGGAGTATGCTAATATAAAGCCACCTTGTCAGCATGTTGGTGACACCACAATTGAAACATACATCAGCTCAATCATTCATAAATCAATGTGTATATTCTTTCTAAACTCTAATGTCATTTCATCAATGCACTCTTTATTTTGTGGTTATTGATACTAAATTCCAACATGATTACAGAATCACATTTTTCACTTTATTACATTTTGAATATTGAAGGGTTTTCCCCTTTATTAAATTACACTATTAGAAGAGTATGAAAATTCTCTGATGCATGACCAAGGATGTAGTTCCATCTGTTTTGTTTTTCTCATTCATGACATAGATGATTGTTTTAACCAGTGCATGTATTTCACTTTAATTCCACTTTATGTCTGTCAGGTTACATCACTTGTGATGTGTGGATACTCTGCTGCAGAGCTTTGTAAAATGATTTAAGTCTAAAGTAAAACCACCTTTTTGCATAGCTCAGGTGTTCAGAAATGAGATACGGGTACTTAAGTTAGCAGCTTGAATCAAACACATGGCAAAAAGCCTTATCAAAACCTAGCAAGACCAGTCTGGCTAAAAATAATTCCTGTTTGAAGGTTGCTTGGTAGCCTATATAAAAATGAATAGGTTTCCTAACAGTTCCTTAGAAATGCAAGTGTTTACACAACCAGAGCTGCTAGCGTAATTGGTAGCTTGTCAGCAGTCTTAGCCCAAATTCCAGGTGTTTGATTTTGAACTCAAATGCAGTACAGTAGATAAGGAGAAATTCTGCTCTACATCCTGGAGTTACAAAACACTAGTTCATTGTTCATACTAAAGAAGAGTTAAAGATTCTGTAAATAAGAGCAAACCTCCATTGCAGGAGGCAATATAGACACATAGGTGTCTAAAACAAGTAGAGATGAATCCAAACCTAACAGAAACTTAATTTAGAAGACTAAACATCTTTAGCAGACAGTTAGACACTTATGGAAGAAGGCTTAGATTTCAGTAGGCTGAATCACCTCCTAAAAGCACCCACCTCTCTCCATAAAGTACGCTGTTAGTTGGGGCATGTATGGGTCACAGTAAGGGACAGTCCCAGAGCTTAACTATTTAATAAAAAATAAAGCTTCTTAACTTCCATTTCCACATACAAACAAAAGAGGAAACAGACTTTCTGGTGTTACAAATCTCTCTTTAGCATCTGAGATGAATTTAAAGTCTTAAAACTGCAGAAATTCACCAACCCAGACTACCAGACTGGCTCTGGTGATGACAACACATTACTTCACTGGTGCAACTTTGATTCAGAAGTGACTTCATACAAAAAAAAATGAAAATGCAGAATTCCAGGATGATTTACTAGCAGCATGGTGTAAAAATACACGATAGGGAAAAAAAAGAAAAAAAAAAGAAAGGTTCAGGTACTACTTCTTTGTAGACATTTCACTGTATTAATGACTGTCCACTGGTGCTGAAAATAACTCCCTAAAATGATCAGGGTATTCTGCCAATGTGTTGTACAACTAGCACCTCCAGAAGAGGGTTGCATGAAAGACTAAACAGCTATTGGTACTTGAGGACATCATGAGACAGGAGCTTTCACTGGTCATTGATCCCACCTCACCACAAGACAGGGCTTTGTTAATGGCTTATCATCTATAAAATGCGAGCTCAACACACAGGCTGAGTTATGTTTTGGGTAGTCTTCAGAAATATTTATTTGGGTCTGAAACTGAAAGTCGGGAGAGAGTAAACCTATGTGGACTAAAAATGAAAGACCACTCTTCCTGGGAACCCTGTGAAACACAACTGTGAGGTTTCAGTTTTAAAGTTTAAAAATGCATCACCAGGCAGGCTCCCTCTGTTCCTTATCTACAGGAGAGGTGTTTGGGTGGAAAACAGACAGGAAATTTAAGTAGGGACCCATTACGTTTAGAGCATGTTACCCTTACCCTCAGTTTAAACTACATTTAGATTAAAGCAATTTAACTCAGGACAGTATTTCTTACTAGGAACAAAAATTTAATGGATCTATGCTCCCCATTCTGTCTCTTTGAGCAGTTTTGCACTCCTGAATAGAACAGAAACTTCTACCTATATAACACAGCAGTTCTTTGTATTCACAGTTTAGCTGGGAACAGCCCTGTAAGTTTGTGGATGACACCAACCTGGGAGGAGTGGCTGACACACCAGTGGGCTGCGCAGCCATTCAGAGAGACCTGGACAGGCTGGAGAGTTGGGAGGAGAGGAACCTCATGAGGTTCAACAAGGGCAAGTGCAGGGTCCTGCACCTGGGGAGAAATAACCCTAGGCACCAGAACAAGCTGGGGGCTGACCTGCTGCAGAGCAGCTCTGCAGAGAAGGATCTGGGAGTGCTGGTGGATGACAAGTTGACCATGAGCCAGCAATGCGCTCCTGCAGCCAAGAAGGCCTATAGTATCCTGGGGCGCATTGGGAAGACTGTTGCCAGCAGGTCAAAGAAGGTGATCCTGCCCCTCTACTCAGCCCTGGTGAGGCCTCATCTCGAGTACTGTGTCCAGTTCTGGGCTCCCCAGTACAAGAGAGACATGGAGCTACTGCAGAGAGTCCAGCATAGGGCTACAAAGATGATCAGAAGGCTGCAGCATCTGCCCTAGGAGAAGTGACTGCAAGAGCTGGGCCTATTCAGCCTGGGGAAGAGAAGACTGAGGGGGGATCTTATCAATATGTACAAGTACCTGAAGGGAGGGTGTCAAGGGGACAAGGACAAACTCTTTTCGTTTGCCCTGTGTAACAGGACAAGCAGCAATGGGCAGAAACTGAAGCACAGGAAGTTCCGCCTGAACATGAGGGGGAATTTCTTCACTGTGAGAGTGACGGAGCACTGGAACAGGTTGCCCAGAGAGGTGGTGGAGTCTCCTTCTTTGGAGACATTCAAGGCCCACCTGGATGCAACCCTGTCTACCACGCTCTAGGTGACCCTGCAGAGCAGGGAGGCTGGACTAAATGATCTCCAGAGGTCCCTTCCAACCTTACTGATTCTGTGATTAAAATGAGTTAAGGAACTACAGACCATGCATGGCAATATCCAAGGGTCTTATTGCTTTACTACTTTTTAAACCACTTTTCCATGCCCCTCCAAAGAATGACCACATCATTTAGGTCCCTCGGTAAAGATAGACATCGCACTGACATCTGCTTGACTCCTACTAGTGGAACAGAGAGCAGAATTTGTTCCATTAGTCCCATTATTTAAGGTCATTTTTACAATCATTTACTCAGAGATATTACTTCCTGACTGTCCTTATTGCAATTTACTTTGCCGGTGACAGAGATTGTTGAGACTTGAAAATATGGCAAAAAACAGTGGAAAGCAATTTGCTTTGAAAGTAGTCTGCCCTTAGTCTAACAGAAGCAAAATCTTCTGTTTTGAGGTTTCAGTATTTATTCTGTGCATCTCTCCATTTCATATTTTTGAACTCATACATGTATGAGTATCATAAAAACAGCATGAGGGTTATTACCTAGGAGACACAGGTGGGCTGCTTTCCTAAAGCAAGTACCATTTCCTAATCCATTACTCTTCCCTGTAACTCCATAAATAAAGAGAATATGCCCGTTTCTCTGGAACAACTCTCACCCAGTGCCAGCTAGAAAGGCCTCCACAGCTTACTGCGCACCAGAGTATGTGCGGCAAACCATACTGCTTTGATTTTCTACATGTGCACAACAATGTTTGGCTCATACATAAAGACAGAGAGGCAAGCATTAAAATTGTAAGTCTTCACTACCTCCACTTGTAAACTAGTTTTACAGCTGTAAATTAAAGGAATTTAAAGACTTTTGTGCAGATGCTGGTAAATTCCATTCACAAAAATCATTTTCCCTCTGTCCCACAAAACTTCCTGTGTGCTTTCACATGATACACCTGTTCTCATTATGCAGGTATATGCATGTCCTGTGATAAAGCATTCCTTCATGCTAGAATAATTGTCACATTTCTCTCATTCTTCTTTTGATTATCCAGTGAATCCTTTGTAGCAACCAAACAAATTGCAGCAAATGAATTGCACGCAGTAAGATACACTTCAATGTTCTGAACAGTATCTGACCCCAACAAATATAGTTAACAAATTTCCATTCAAGTAGCAATGTACGCATAAATATGAAATACTACATTGATAGCAAATATAATTATCCTTTTTCCTAGTTTCAGGCAACATGCATGGCAGATAGTTAAAAATACGTATGTTTGAAACACTGAATATCACAAGTATCATACAGATTTGTGTATACTCTTCGAAACTGTTAGAGAAACTGGTCTGTAATTGGAGCACAGCCCCAGAAACAACAAACCATGAAAAAATTCCATGAGTTGTAAATGCTGGCTTTTGTTGCATAAGGCTACTATAGCAGGATGCGTTCCTATATTAGTAAATGGGAAATGCATGAAAGGCGATGGATGGAATAAAGCAAACCTTTTGGTTTTAAAATAATAGCACCTTATTCTCTACTGTAATATTGCTCTTATGCAGAGTTCAAAGCAGCAGTAAGCTCTCTTCCTTTCCTTTAGGGAAAAAAAAGAAAAAAAAAAAAAAAAAAAAAACAGGTTTTAGTATGATCTCTTAACTCCCAAATACTCTGAGTTTAACTGGAAAAATGACTGATCTGTGTCTGCAAGGCAAGGAGGCACCATCACAACCTAGAGCTGTCCCAAGCGTGTGCTGTGCTGCAAATACCTCTGCTCATGTCCTTAGAGGGAATTTATGCAATTATATTCACCCATAAGTGTTTGCAGCCTGTTGTTGGCAGACCAGCTGTTCAGCCCACTGAAACCTTTCCCATGCAAAGTCTACACAAGCAGAAGACAGAGACGCAGTGGGTCATCCTGACTATCTTCAGGTATCTATAGTATCAGTACTAGATTTGAATTGTATTTCCAACAACTCCATGAGGCATGCAGGAAGCTTAGCCAATCCCTAAAGCAGGCACTAACAAAGTTAGGTATTGTGAATATACTGATCTCCTCCCATCTTCACTTGAACTCATTCTTCTTCACTGTATCCAATGGGATTCTGTGCTGAATATCTGCAACACCATCAAAGTGCCATACCCAAAACCAAACCCCCAAAGCTACAGAAACTGGACAAATTATCCTTGAGGGATAATTTCCTTTAACAGGGCTCTTAGGTCACTATATATACTAGAAGCTTCTGCCAGCATATCCCAGCTGGTGTAGGAGGATTCCTGCAGCAGATCTGAGCTCCCTGCACAGGCACAGTTCTGCTCTGCATCAGGATCTGGGAATATTGAGATGCTTGCCTTACTGCTGATCCCAGCTTTGCCAAACTGGCTGCCCACATTCACTGCTGTAATCAGCAATTGCTAAGGGCACATGCAATGTTTATACAAACAAAGAGCAAGCTGCCTTTGAAGAGGCAAGTCTATTAACGAAAGGAGATAAAAGGACACATTGTAAATAGGAATATGTTTTTCCAAGATAGGTAGAGTAATGAGTACGCATGAACAAGGGAATAACAGACATCAGCAGTTGCTCATAGTTTGTCCAGGTCCTCTGCATAGGAGTAAGTTTGCCCAGAAAAGAACTGGATTTCCATAAGTAAACTTACTTAGAGGTGTTTAAGTTGTTGGATGCTCTACTTTAAAGAAATAAGCACTGTTTCATTTTTAGAAGGTCCCAGCATATAAGATTTCCCCCTTTAACGAGTGCATTACACTGGATTTGCAATGGCATAGCAGAGATCAGAAATTTCATCCAAACATCTAATTTTTCAGCCTCATTAAGTGAGGCTGAATTCTGAAGGCAAGAATGAACAATCTTTTCCAAAATGCAGGAAAAAGAAGAAACTAATGCAGCTTAAACCATGCCTTTATAAATGCTAACATCCTCATGTTAACTCTATAACCCAAGTAAATGATGTGTGTTACACAATAACAATACCTATATTTTCTGGAACAGGAAGTCAGTGAAACAGCTTTTTTAAAAAAAAAAACAAAACAAAAAACAACACCCCCCCCCAAAACCCCCCCCCCCAAAAAAAAGAGACACCAAAAAAAGAGACACCAAAAAAAAGAGACACCAAAAAAAAGAGACACCAAAAAAAAGAGACACCAAAAAAAAGAGACACCAAAAAAAAGAGACACCAAAAAAAAGAGACACCAAAAAAAACAAAAAAAAAAAAACACACTACATACCTGCAAGGGCTGCAGGACACCGAGACTGACTAATGCCAGTAAGGCATTAGTGCAACAAAAGCAGGCAAAATGCATTTTTTCTGGTTGGTTTATTGTGTTTAAATTGTGTTAAGTGTATAAATAAATAGCTTAAAATGCATTCTGTTCGAACAAATAGAGAATTTCTCTTACAAAAGCAAAAAGACTGTCAGTCATGGACTCCTCTAACCGGCGGGTGTATCTCCATGGCACCTTCTATGTTAAACCATTTCAGTCGTCACTGAGTAGTACAATTATAGGTTAATGGAATGCAGTTCAGCTGGTTTCACATCGCTTGATACATTTATATATGTATCTATCACTGAACTACTGAGAAATAAGTCTGAACAAATCTCTTTAAACTGAGTAAACTGAAAACCCCAAGAAGAAATGTAATTGCTTTGGAAAAATATTCTTAGCCCTTAAAATTGTAACCATTCTCATTACTTTGATTAATTGTGGTTTGGATAATTCAAGAGATGGGCAATCAGCAACTGGTTTACTTTGAGTCCTTGACCTGGACTAAATAAAATGAGGTGTTGAATTATTGCCTTGCACTAAAATGCAACTTTTGGATTTGGATTCTGGAGAGGCTTAGTGATGCAACTCTTGAGTGAGAAAGCAAGCACCTGCTCAGCTTCCAGACCACCATTAAGCTCAAATTAAGTGCATACCATCCACTGTACTGTGGAAAACAGAAAGCACTGGTATCTTCACCCCTGCCTGCAATCGCTCTGGATCCACTGCCTCCTTTTTGGGGGGAATAAAGTTTTAGCTTCCATAAATAAAGTGCAGAAAAGACAAATGGGTTTATACTCAGATCTACTGAGAAGTGGAATCTTGACTTACTTTCATTTATTATTTATCTATGTCAGTAAACAATTAGGTACAGTTTATCTAAGAACTTAAACTATTTTTTACTCTACAAACAGTAGAGTACAAGCTCCTCTATTTTGTAAATACTGATATCATAATCCCTTCTTAAGCTTGCAAGGGGTAGGTGTTTTCATCCCTTGCCATGCTGAAAGGTAGTATTATTGGAAAATCATTCTCCCATCCCCTGGTCATGGAGTCTGTAGTATTCAGAAATCATCTATGGGAGTGGAATATTTGCCCATCAGAGCTTATTTAAATATTCTGCCACATGAATGTGTAACCTGTGAACTGTAATTGGGGATCAACTGTTGTTATCAAAAAGCATAGAAAGCACCGCTGGCAAACTTTGAACATACTTAAATATCATCTCTCCTAAAATAACATTAAACTACCAAGGATGGACTAGCATATGTTTAAAGATGCCAATGCAATTATAGTGCATGTATGTTATAGAATATCTGTTTATACTTTGGGGACTCCATGATGCAATTAAGGAGAGTCTAACTTGAGTTCACTGTCATATCTCCCTGGCTTGACCACTGGGCAAAGTTAGAAATACATGGATTTTGTTTTGACTGACTGAAGGTAATTCTGCAGAGCCTTGAAGAGAGAATCATGATCCTCTATCTAGATATGTAGCTATTTCCACAAACTAGTGTGAAGAGCAAAGAATCACCTCCATCTGTTCCTCCATGTACTGCATTAATATCCAGATTCTAGACAACCTGAAGTCAGAAAGTTTATCCCATTTCCCTACAGTACCCATACAGGAGTTATTCCTCAATAGGTTTTATTTTAAATAGGCACTGCAACGTCTCCAAGACCAAGCCTTTACAAAGTACTCTGGCATCTAGTTTATTTAAATAACTTGGGGAAGGTTTTCTGCTTTTAAACAAGTATTTAGGTGAACGGGATGAGCCAATTCTGAGTTATGAGCTCAGAAAACAGATGAGTTTTAGCATATGGAAATTTACTCTAACATTTTTGTTCATGCTCAGCTCAAGTATTATTTGATATAAAAAAACTCCACTGTTCTTTATACTCACACATATAAATAGGTCTCTCACCAATTCTAAGTTCAGAGACATTTGAGTTACACATTTCAGTGTTAGCCAAGGATTTTCATGTTTATAGTTTCAATGAGGTCAGATAACTTTTCAGAACACTGTCCTATTGAAAAGGACTTTTTGGTTAGGGAAAAAGTACATCTTTAGAATGAATCAGAGAAAAATCCAAATGTCAGTCTGTTAACAGGCAGTTTTAAGTGTTTTCCATCACATCAAACTATGATAGCTTCATGCCAAAATCCAGCCATAGGCTTGATTAACATAACTGTTAAGACCATGCACATACATTCCAAGTACTGGCCACTTGTTTGAGTCATCTAATTTATTATTTTTCATCTGATTTCTAGTCACTATTTCTAAGGAGACAAAACAAAAGCAATCAAGAGCTCCTCTAAAAAAAAAAGAAAAAGAAAAAGAAGTGTAATCTTTGTAATCTTCAATGATTTTTTTTCCCCTCAAGTTACTAAGTACGGTAATTCAATCTTTGGCTGTCTGCCTAAAACTAGTTTCCTTAAGTTTTAGTTCAAACTTTCATCTATAAAATTGATTGTGCCATTAAAATAAAAGTGACATAGTTACCAACTACTCTCTATAATTAGATACTGTTACGTCCTTCCTGTTACTTGAAAAACATTCTTCATTTAATATACAGAGAGAGCCAGTGTTGACTAATGAGCTACTCCATTACTAACTTTTACCAGTTAGTAGTAATAGTTTTATCAGCACTGCAAACACCTTTGAATAACCAAATCTTTGTTTTGAGAGCTGAGCTGAAGCATTTCAAGTCTGAAGCCCATGCACTATATGGATTCTTTAGTCACCTCCTGTACAGGCTGAAAGATACAACCTAGGCACAAACAGCCATTTGTTCTCATTACTGATCCCAAAGAATATTGCGAAAGAACACAGAAATCTTGGCTATGTTCCAACTTGGATAATTACGTCCTTTCCATCCTAAACAACCTCTATTTCCCTCCACTGATTTCATTTTAATAAGTTACTCATTTCCCCAGTTTTAAACTACTGTTCAGCACTGATGATAGAGAATAACTAGCATGTTCCTCTCTGAGGATGGCTGCAAAACAAGCCTTACCTCCCAGGGCCAGGCTGGTCAGAAGACCTTCCTGCTTGCTGGAGCTATTTCTCAATGAAAAGCATTAAATAAACATAACAGATGAGCCAGAGCAGAGCAGTGCACATCCAAAACAATGTGCCGCACCTCTCAAAGTAAGAGAGCGTTCCAACCAAGGGGGAAAGAGTTCAGTGCCATATAAATTACAGTTTGCAAATGCGGAGCCATATTCTCAACAGACCTTGAAAGTCTTTAATCACAGGCTATGGCCACAAGCTCCCTCCTAACTTTAGCTGTGTCAGCAGAAGAGGTCCCACCAGCCCATGTCTCCATCACTATTTCCCTCCCTCTACCCTCTGGGTACTGCTCTCTCAGATCTCCCAGATGATCTACTTTTCTGAGTAGCTGAGTAAGCTTTTGGCTTATTTCAGCCAAAGTAAATCTGATTAGCATAAACAGCTTAATAACAAGTCTTTGCTAATGCTAATGCAGGTCAAGTTGACTGGAACAGGGTGTTGAAGGGAGGGGCGGGAAATCACATAAGCGAGTGGACAGGTACAAGACATTGAGTTCTTTCAGTGCAAGAGAGCACCACCTGGAGACAGGTCTCTTCTTCCAGCTCAGCTGCAAGAAGAGAAGGATGCGTCTACAGTAATGCAAGAGCTTGTCTTTAGCCTAAAACACATAATAGAGGATGTTCTGGTTTTAAATTGGGAAGAGTCAATCTCATATCATAAACCAGAGTTCATACGATTCAGTTTATACAGCAATAATGCAGCTATGCATGAGGGCACAGAAATACTGAAATGTGAGCCAAGAGAAGCAAAGTAAGTGTTTGAAGAGATCTGACTGTTACATCAGAGGCTTAAAACCTTTATACCACTACTATGCTTTAGTGGTTGACCCGAAGCTTTCCACTGTTGCTATGTCCTTATAACACTAGAAAAATAATATGAGGAAGGAAGGAAGGAAGGGAGGGAATGATTTTCAAAGGTAAGCAGTACCAACAAGGGTAGGATGAAGGAGGCCAGGAAGCTTTGTATGTACAGAGTTCAGTATATGATGTAGGAACGCAAGGCCCACAGTGCAATTAGCCACCTTATTCTCCAACAGCTAGTGTACATTTTCAGAAAGTGAAATACATACCCTACTCCTAATCAGGTTTTCTGGACCAAACTAAGTATTCCCAGCTACAGGATCTTAGAGGAGACTGTTCAAGTAGAATTGAGAGGTCCAAGCGTTAATGGGGTGTGACAAGCCAGAGAAGAAAAGAGTTGTTGCTTTGCTCCTTTTTCTGGTTGGAGTAGGGCTGATCTTTCCCCCCCGTCTCCAGAATTTGGCATCTAACACCAAGCTTCATTGCAATTTGGAGTTGCACTTTCAGCTTGTCAAGTGACTAGTCCCTCAAATTCACCTATGTTTTCCAAGAAGGTTGCAACATACACCATTTTATTACACTAAACAAAATGGCACCCTGGGTTTGTCAATAATGTAAGTTCATTTAAACATCACCTCAAGGCTATTGAAGTGTAATGGAAATATTAGAAGCTTATATTGGCAGAAGAAGTTTGAGCTCCTGATTACAAAGTTGGAAACAAGATTACAAAAGAAAACAAAACAACGAATCTATGAGGATAAATCACTCCTGATTTCCTCCCCTTTAAATCTATGTTTTCCCTCCCTTTCTTGAAAACAAATTCCCAAACTATTCACAAGTCTTAAGGTAGCAATAGCTCTGATACTTTCTTCTTTCAGTGTAAGAAAAAACTCAGCTCGAGGGGAAAAGGTAGAGGCAAATGTGAATTAAAACATTCGGTGACTGGTACTGGAACCAATTCAATGCAAGTCAAGTATTTGGGACATATCTGGAAGAGAAGACAGATAAGGGGAGTTAACTTTCAAAACGATTAAAAAGCATTATGAATCTAGTCTCACAGGAGATGTTCACTGGATGCACATCCTGTCTCTGGCACACTTCAAGCTCTCCACAGAGACCAGATACAACACATTAATAATACAGATGACAAAACTGCCATATAGAGCCTTGTCTAAACTATATTCCCTATTTTCTTTTGTCAGTCTGTAGGTTTGCAACATGTTGGTTGCTTCATCTATCATTTATGTGTGTGCACGCCATTGTGGGGCAGGTTTAGCTTAGCTGGTTAGAGCATGGTGCTGCTATGCCTAAGGTCATGGGTTCAGTCCCTGTATGGGCTATGCATAGGGTTGGATTAGATCTCCAGAGGTCCCTTCCAACCTTACCATTCTATGGTATATATATATATATAGCACACAAGGCCAGATTCAGCAGACAACAAAAGCTACTTAAGCATGATAACAGTATCACTGTTTAAATAAAGACGTAGAGCCATCTTTTATAAAGCTTTCTTTTCCAGGTTTTCCGTGCTTTACTCTGTCACCTCAGTCAAACAACCTTCGTTGAAGTTCTCCTTATTTCTCTGTACAGCTTTATCCAGTGCACTCATTCTTTGATTTTCAGTGATCATAAGTAAATGCATAGTTAATCCAGTCTGCAAAATATGTTTTACCTTTCCTTTGCCTTTCTTGGAAACAGACATATTATCCATGCTACCATAGAAAGAAAGCTCTCCTATGAAATCCTAAGTGACATAAAGCTCATTCTTAACTTTCACACCTCACTTCCCTTAAGAAGTAGCTAAGAGGTTCTACCTAGCTGAAGTATTAATTGGCTTTTACTATCAGAATAGCTGAGCACTCAGCAAACATTATTGAAGTTACCCTCTCCACACCTCTGAGATAAAGAAGTGGGATAATCTCTACTGTACTAGCAGGAAGCACAAAGAGCCTTGCTCAAAGCTTGTTCAAAGCATTCACAAGGTGCATGGCAGGAGCAAGACTTCAGTGCTCCATTTGCAAGTAGAGTTCTTATCTTGTCCAAAACCAGGTAGCACAGAAGCAAGCGAAACTGCCTTACTCCCTATTACCTGCCTGCTTTTCCATTTTTGACTAATAAGAGTCACATGCCTATAAATTCTTCTAATTTTGTGGACAGGAGAAGAAAATGGTTCTGCATCAGAGACATTACTACTGCCTCAGCAGGTCTGTGAATACAATAGTTTCCTGCAATGTGCACCCCTCAAACCAGCCAGGCGCCCCCTCAGCAACAGAAAATCTGAGAGCAGAGATGGATGCCATTTTTGCCAAAATGGTAGGTGTTCACAGAAACTAGAGTTTAGAATTTTATATAGAACTAAATCAAACCTGTAAGAATCTTGTTTTGTACAAGAAGTACCAATCTGAATAAGACTTTACAAGGAAAGACAACCCTAGAGCTTGTGTTTCCAGGTGTTCTAGATAGTTGTGGCAGCTTAACTTAAAAATAACAGAAAAGCATCCTGGCACAGCTGAGACCTTTCACCATTGTACTGAAAAAAATATTCTGTTGTCCACTTGCATTTGTAGCAAGCTAGGCACTAGCATCAATAGTCTGAGAAGCAGTTTTCACATTTGCACTATCCAATTTAGGAGGGAACATTGGTTTCATCTCAATTATATACTCAATTTAATCCCTCCTTCCAGGTTTTACTGATACTTATTCTAGTCAAGTTCTCCCTTTCCTGCTTAAAAAAAAAAAAAAAAACTTAGTGCACTATGAATGCCTTTACTATACAGTACAGTATTCTTAGATGACATCAGAATATTTTAAATAAATGACAATAAAAAAAAAAAGAACAAACGAACAAACTGTCTTGTGGGCACTACTAAATAAAGCATGTTTCCTTCTCATTTCTATCCTATTCCTTGGCAGCTTCTCCTCTCCCCTACACCACTCCTATCACTCTCACTTTTCCCCTTAGTCACCAGAACTACATACCCTCCCACAGGCTGAGGACATCATAGAGATTCTTAAACCAGAGTGGTTAGTGGTTGCTACTATCAAGCTTAAGCTGTATGTGATGACTGTCCAGCTGGCTGCTGCTTTCTGAAATCATTAAAGTGTCAAATTATAATCATTCTTCTTTTGGGGATACATCTTCTACTGAGCCACCAATATACATGGCACTACACCTTTGAAACTAATATCCCTCTGCTAAATTGGCTGAAAGTAGCCAGTTGGTTCCAAAGCTACTGGAAACTAAAAGACAGACAGATTGACAGTATAGTTGCAGGAAGTCCCCATTTTAAAGAGCGCAATTATTTGTTTTGAAAAAGTATCGCATCCTCCTGAAACAACTAAGCCATTAGCCACCTTTGGATCCAAAACTGTAAGACAGGTTTAATTACATTCCTATACAATCAAAAGACCCAAACTTTAAGAGGATATAACTAATCAACAAAGATTATACAGACTACAGCAAAAGTCAGTGAATTTGTTTACTCTTTTATCCATGGAGTACACCCTGCTTCTACTAGAAGATCAAAAAACTGTATGTCATATGGAACCTACATATTTAGCTTGGTTTGAAGTAGCTTAGGAAATTGTCTCATCTCCCACTGTATCTATGCGATTGTAATGCCTTCTCACATACATCCAAGCTATATCTTTGTCTTCCCCCCCACCATCAGCTATAGTGACAAAAATGCTTTTTTTCATTATAATCCTTCCAGAGTTACTGGAGGGAGAGAGGGAGAGAGTGGAGCAGGAGTGGATTTTTAAAGTAATTGCCTTTTTTAAAAGTAACTCCCTTATTTAAAAGGGTCAAAATTCATTTTGAGGTAGCTTTTTCATTTCCCCTTTAACTTCTTTGGTCTTCTGTAAAAATTAGTTATGATTAACAGAGAAGCCAGCAGTCTTGAGAAAGGGATCTCTGGTTGTCTTCAGAGCTAACTGTTGGAAGCACTCTGAAAGGTTCTGTTACTTTTCACCTAAATAACAAAAGCCAATCTTATGAAATCAAGATTACTGTGATAATGATGCATCTACTACATCCAGGTATTGATAATCCCTACAGTGAGGTCTAGGCCATTAGTATAGGGTGTGATCCAACCATAATCAAAAATAGGTACCTTCTTACCTTTCAACAGGATTTTGTTTCCCTTTTGCAGTATATTTTCCAATCACACGTAGATCAGTAAGTTTTTTTTTTCCCCCAAGAATTGTAAAACAGATTATATAGAGACAAGTGCAATTATAATTTCAGTATACATAATCAATTCAGTTCTAGCAATTCAGGGTAGGCAAAGCCATGAGGGGTAACAGTACTCTCAACTGCATCTTTATAAGAGACTGAAGAATTAGAAGCAATCTTAGAACGTCAGTACTTTTATTAGAAGCATATAAATACAGTGTATTCAGATGCTAGCCAAAGGAAAATGCATACTGTAAAAAATATGGCAGAGGGAGCCTAGTGGAGACTTTAACTTCTCCAAGGTGTCTGAATTTGTTAAAGCTTGGAACATTGGCAAATACAGGAAGCGTCAGCTGGCTCACTGTGTAATTCCTCTGTTAGGCAAAATCTTAACACTGTTACCAAGCACAATCAGAGACAGGTACCTCTGTACTTAATCCATGGGTTTTATTCTCCCAAAAGAAACTTTCTGCTGCTTGGCAGAACACTAATCTTCCAAGATTAGGTTACCTGTTCATGCCCTGAAACTGTCCCTACCCTTATCTTAGCTTGCTTTCGTGCCTACTCTCTTTCTGAATGGCATTGTTTTGTGTCTGATGAGGAGCTTACAATGTATTTTCTGATCTGAGTGGTACTGACCGAAAGGCATAAAACACCCTTCACTCAAAGTCTGAGCAACATTTAACATTGCTTAAAAATGGCTGGCAATAAAACCATCATCCATAAGGGAAAAAAAAGAAAAGAAAAGAAAAGAAACCTACAAACCAAATAAAATGAAATTATGAAAATAAGGGATAAGCACATCTCTCCATATTAACCTGCAGGGGAACTTAAAACTACTGCAATCTTGAAATAAGTGAAAGGAACAGAACAAGAAAATGCAAGGAAAGAAGAGTTCCTTGTAGTGTTAATTTCCCTGTCTGCTTTGCACATGCTTTGAGGAAGATGCATTCTGAGATCACAGCATTTTGAGGCTATAATGTAGCTCATTTTGTCACCAGTACAGATGGCAAGCTGTAATGAGCCCAAGTTAATGACTAGTACAGATATTCTATACGCAGATATGTAACAGAGTACTGTGAGACGTCAGCAATGAAACCAGATACCAAGAGCCTTGACCTCATCTCAGATTTTGTTGCAAATCTGAAACTCAGGCCCACTGTGCACACAGGTGGACAAAGGATCAGCATATTCAAGAGAACCTGGCCCCATTTAAAAAATAATAATAATAATTAAAAAGGGGGGAGGGGTTTAAGGCTTTGTGCTGCATCATTCTCTCCTGGATTCCAGGTGAAACCAGGTTTTTCCTGAACACACCTACTAGTTTTTGGAAATAAACTATCTGAAAGTAAAAACAAACAAATGAAAAACCCCATACACCACAGCAACTGGAACTCAGAGACATGCCAGTTTACATTGCCATTAGAACTGACAGAGATATATAGTGCTTTAACATATAAACCCCCACAAAAACCCCTCACAAAACAAGGCATTTTAATTCTGTATCAGGGCTCTCAGCACACCAATAAACCTGAACAGCCCAAGCCAGCCTCTCCTTGGACCTCCACCCACCCTCTGCTCACTGGTCCAGGGGCCTCATTTCAGCTCAGGCCTGTGTGTCCAACCTTGTCACCATTACATACATATCCTTTTCCAGCCCAGTTCCTGCGTTGCTGTTGATGATGCTCAGATTTCCCAGACCAAACACAAACCTGACCTGTTGCCAGATAATCCCTGGACTGCTGCTGCCATCACCCCACTCCACTCTCCCAGCTCAGGCCAGACCTGTAGGCCCAAGTCTGAACTTTTAATGAGGCTCCTGGGTGGAGTGGGCAGAGGCTCCAGGTGAGGCTGGCCAGGGCAATTAAGGCCTATCAGTGCACACAAGGCCCAGATATATACAGCATGTGTCAAAATTTGACAGCAAGAGACATTGCTTATAATCTTTCTAAAGGAGGAAATTTCAAAATGACAATCTCTAGTTCAGGGAAGATAGTGGGATCTGGGCATTTTCTGTTCTCCTCAGATGAAGGTGATAATTTCCAACAACTGTCAGGTGAGACAGGCTATGGAATGCACCTGACAGAAAAACAGGCAGGCAACCTAAAGCATACAAAAAATATGCAATTATGTGTTTCCACTCAAGCCTGAAGTTACCATATTTTCAGCTAATAGGTCATATGTCAAAACAAAAACCGCAATTCTACCTCTTCCTGAAGTAGAAGGAGGTGAATAAAGGCCATGCCATGTTGGCCAGATAGATCATCTCTAAGAGACCTATCACATTGAAAAGTCAAGTTAAATTCAGATCGACAATGATGCATTGTGACATAGAAGTCATTCTGAAGAACAAGAATTTGTCATATGAAATGCTGGCATTTGTGTTTAGTAAATGAAGAGAGGTCATTTGAATAAACTATATCAGATGGAAAATATGCTTGACCTGAAGCTCCTCTTAACTAGGTCCAGCATGAAGCTAATCCAAAAAAAAGGTTTGGACATAGCAACAAACTAGCCAACAAGAATCAATAGTGGTGACTCAGATAAGGGCCCAGGAAACAGCTGAACAAATGTGATGCAAGGATTGTAAAGTGCCTCAAGCTGATGTCATAAATTTAAAATTGAGAAATTATTGGTCTGGTATTATTTCTGCCCAAAGTGATTGTAAACTTTTAATCATTTTCACAGGAGCAAAACTAAAAGAATATAAGGATACACTTTTCTGAGGAGCACAAAACAGCTATGAAAGTGCATTTTCTTGATATTAAAGATAGCTTCCACCACTCACTATAAATACTTAACATTGAGTGTTCTCTATTATTGAAATACAGAGTGGGTGCAATTCTCACCTCCTTTCCAGCAACCTTACAATGATTTCAATCTATTAATGCCACTGGAAATACTCTTGACTTACTGCTTAAGCGTAAGAAAACATATAGAACATGAGCAAACAAGACATCATTATGTGAGCAAATAAACAAATTAACATTCTTCTTCCAGCTGCCACAACTTACTGTCAAAGAATGTAAGACAGACAAACTTCTTATCCACTACCTGAAACCCTCTTCTGGTGGCCACTTCTTCAATCCTAGTATCACATCTCTGTTTCAAAGAGCACATTGGTCATAAAGCTCAAGATCCTTAACCCCAACTCCTACCTGAAATTCCCCCAAATATTTGTAGTCCCTCCAGTATAGTAAATTTTCTGTATGAGACCTATGTTATACAAAAAAACCCATACACTAATTGTTTTTATTATCTTAATAATCTTAACACTTCCTCATCTAATAACAGTTAACTTAATGTGCTCCTGAAATGCACTCCTAAATTGCTAGTTTATAAAGTGCTGATTTCACGTTTCCACACATTGCATTAATTATCTATAAATGTGTCTGAGATTTCCAAGAGCAGATTTTCACAATCTCCTTATTGTTCCTGTACAGACATTTTAAACATACTGTAGCTACTTCAAGTTCATCACACCTATAATTTACACAAACCTTGTAATTGATATTTATAAGCACAGAAAATCTGGAAATGAAAAGAAGTATTAGATGCCCTCCTGCTTTAAGTTCACATACCTTCCACTTGAGCAGATGTGTTGAGAACTGGGGTTATACAGAGAATGCGCCCCTCCTCTTCACTGTGGAGAAGTGAATGAAAGGACAGCGAACACAGCCTAGTCCCATCCCTCCTCGTATACAGCTTTTGAGTGCTCATTTACTATTTAGGGAGACTTACTTGTGAGCCCAGCAGTAAGCAAAATAAGTAAGAAACAAAGTCTGGAAAAAACAAAACAATGCGAACAAATACTTTCCTACAAGAGTAGAATAATTATTGTAATCATTAGTAAAAGAACATGTAAATACCCAATAAGTTATATACTGCAAGGTAAAACTACCTCATGCAAATATTAAAATGATTTCTTTCCTTTCTCACCCATTCCCAGAGTGAGAGCCAGAAGCCTAAATCTTAAGTTTGATAAATACAAAAAATACACACATTCATACACACAAACACACACTCTTTCCAGTCAGGTCATGGGCAACATCTTAGATTGTACAGTGACAGCTTTTCAGTTCATCATAACATAGAGGACAATTCGTTTATGTACTCACCATCCCTTGCCACCTCACCATAGCCTAGAATACGAAGGCCTCTTCCATATCCTGTTTCTCCAGTGGTATTAGAGACCACGTTCACAACAGCTACCTCTTAAGGTACACAGTATTACTGTGATTCCTGCTGGGCAGGCTGAAATTTCCCCGGTTTCTCTCTATCTTTAGAAATGAAATTATCTCGCGTGAAAGACTACTTCTGTTTACCTTATCAGAGTGAGGATGCAGTAGATGCACCAATTACAGCACTGTAGAGAGTTCAGAGTTAATCACCTATTACACTGAATGGTCCACACAAACAAAACACGTTTTTTGCCCTTTACAGACCAGAAAGAGGTTGCCAGCCATCAGGTATCATTCAGTCACACAAAGATTTGGATCACAAATATTTTTTGAGAACCTTTCTTTCAGAATTTTTCAGATTCTTCAGAATGAAAAAACATTTTCAGTAAAATGAGGTTCTCAGGCCCATGATTTTCAGACTTTTTAGGGCTGTACCTATTATGGTTGAGTCATAATTTAACTGTATTAAGTATAACTGGATTTGGGGACAGCAGTAATACCAGCTGCTGAATGAACAAATTACACACTAACAGAAGATAGGACCATGCAATAGCAAAAAGTTTTGTATACATCTCACTGGCATTAAAACACTTTCCATCATGAAGCATTTTTCTGCAATAGCAAAAGAAGAATGTATTTTTAACCATCATGACTTTTCCACTATCTTGCCCTTATCTGCCTCCAGCTGTGCCCAGAGGTTGCTGGCAGCCTCTTACTCTGTCTCTAGATGAAAGCACATGGATGAAGCAAAGAAGACTTGCAGGCATCTCTGGCATTCCCACAGGCAAATATAAATTGCAGAGCATGACCATAAGAATACTAATGCAGGTGCTTTTCTGAGTACCGCTAGTGCAGACAATTTCTCTACTGACAAGAGCAGAGTTCTTTACTCAGTTGCAAGATTTGACAAGTATCTGTTAACACTTGAAAGTCAGTAACTGGACAGTTGAGGGAAAGCTCTAGTATCAATTCATTCCGTATCATTCCAGAAGTTAAGCCAAAGCTCTCAGCAGTTGGGGCTTACTGGTGTAAAGGCAGGTTCTGCCCTGTAGCAGCTCTGAGTCAGGTGGGAATGCTCTAATTATCCTCACCTCAGCCCTAAGAAGTGCCAGGGATGGCTAAGGAATAAGTCTCTTTGTCAGCAGCAGTCCTTTGGACTTTGACCCCAGAAGAATCATGACAAAGCTTAAATTATACCACTTACAAGGTAAAATACAAGATGCAACTCTCTGTTTCCCCTAATTTTATTAGCTACAACAATGGCATATTCTCTTGGTCTATGGGCCCCCCAGGACTGGCCTGCTTTAGGAGGCTGTGCTGGCCTGTATGAAAGGGGAGAGATTATATGTCCTTATTCCTGGAATCTATGCGTGGATCACAGGAGAAAAAAACCTGCAGTAAACACTTAAAAGCAAACACTATCCAATTAGAGGACAAATTGTATGTACACACAATAACATACCTTGAACAGAAACATTATCATTATGTGATAAAAGTGACATATCATTATGATATGAGCACTTGGGCAGAGAGATGCTATGTTGATAAATACTGAAATATGTTCCTTGTCTCATTTCTACATGTATTTTATTCCACCTTGCCCCTATGCTGTAAGAAAGAAAGAACAAGGTAACACCTTGGGTTTCCCCTCCTCACCCAAACCCAAGAAAAAACAAACAAGTTACTGAATTACAGGAGTCTTAAAGACTAGCTACTGTGTATTGGTGAGTTTGTGCCAGCCAAAGTGCATAAATCATAGCAATTGTTCTTTTCCCACCCACTGGATGTTTTCCACATTCTGGATTTCCTTTTTATTTCCACCCTCCTTAATATTTATCTTATTGCTATTTTCTTAGCTATTCAGGACCTTATTCAACTTCTCTAAAAAAAAATCATCTTCTGTATCCACTCCCTTTGTTTTGATCTTATTTTAACTGCCAATTCTTCCTACCCTTGTGAGTTTTACCTACTTTACTTTTTTCCTACTCTTTTGCAGAAAACTGCTGTTCCTGCAATCTCCCTTTCTTTAGAAAAGCCTCCTAGAGTTTATCAGCCATGACATCACACCAAAAAAAAGCATTCATTAAGCCACAGAATTTAGTAGGAGAAACTCAGCTCTGATTTTTATATGGTTGGATTGTTTAGGTTTGGTTCTGGTATTTTTTGATTTTTGGTTTTTTTTTTATTTATACACTCAGAGGCACATAGTAGCCTATTAAATGCTACAGAATGACCTGGAAAGCCTACAAAAACATTCACATTTTCTACTGCATCACACAAAGCAGCTTATATCACTTTCTTCTCTGTAATATTTGAACATTCCATAATCAGTTGTAAGGCTGTACTTGTTGCATGCAGCATAGCAAGCAAATAGCCCTGCTTTACAGACAAAAAAGTAAGATACAGAGCTATGTGAATAAAAGAGGATGCAGTAGTTGTTAGGAATGCAGGGCAGGCTATTTGTCACCCGGAGTTTTGTGGCAGCAGATTAAACAACCCTACGTGCCCAGCCTCAGTCCCACCTGGCAGTCTGCCCCTCTTCTGACACAGCTCCTGATATACCTGCCTCTCCCTTTGGACTGTGCGATGGATGGACCACAGGAGGACAGAGCATAAAATACTACCCAATAAAGCTGACCAATGAGCAATTTTAATCTAGTTTGCTCTGGGAAAAGGTGCCATAGGACTATGCTGCGTCTATTCCCCATCATTGTAGCTTTCACATCTGTGGATTCATTACAAGTAAATATGTTACAGCAGACAGGTATCTCAGCTGAGATCTGTAGTAAATGCTTTTAAGTTGAAGAAAGAAGCCTGTCAGGAGACCTGATTCTGAGAATGACTACATCATGGTATCTCCTTATTAGAGACCAGGGAAGCTTCAGAAATTTTATTAATGCTCAGCTGTGTGTGGGAAGGATTTGTGCCTCTGAGATACCAAAGGAAAAATCATCATAAAATGTCTGTGTAGGAAATTGTAGGATTATAGTCTGTAAGGAATGAGGCTATACTAACGTCGGTGCTCGGAGACTTGCGTGGTTGCAAATGGTGTCTGAATAAGTGAAGGTTAACAAAATCATTTTTTAATTCAGAATGACTCAAAATTAAAATTGTTGCTTTAGGGGTTCTCACTGATGAAATAAAAATTAAGACCAAAAGAAAATATTTTGCATCAATATTGCGCATCTGATAGCAAAATATTTTTATTTTGAGATATTTAAGAGACCAAACACCCTTTCTTATTTACATCTAAATGCACAAGAAAGTAACATTTTGAAACTATACTTTTTTTGTCTGAAATCATTTGCTATTTTGACCTTAAATTAGTAACAAATTTTGATCCCCTTGAACTCCCTTTTCAGCAAAATCCAACTTGTCCTTTTTATTTGTACAGTTCTATTTCAAGGTGTTTGAAAAACCTGAACTCTAAAAAGAACTGCTCTCAGTACATTCACTGGTGTCTCACTGGCCATTTCAGCCTATACTGTTAGGCAAAAATATCCATGGAACAACTTCTGCTGGTGAAAAAATTGCAAGTTTGATCTTCACAATTAGTGAACAAGAAAACACAATGAGATCTTAGAATGTGCTTTTCATTCTAAGTGAATTCTTCACCCATTGCTACCTATTTTGCCTCAGATCACACAGAGGTAAACGTTAAAGACATTAAAATCTCTTGTCATTATGTTCTGCCCTGTTTTTCTTTCCTCTGTTCACAATAGCAGCCTCCTTGGTATTGAATAATTCCCTGTAAAGATCTGTCTTTCTCTCTGCATCCTATGTTGTTTTTCCTCTCTTTTCACACCACAAGTCTCCCTTGAGTAGAATAGTGCCCTTTAAAAGCTTAACAGTACACGTGCTACATGTTGTCTATTTGTGGTTAAAATGTCTTCCCTAGTGTGGTATAACATCTAGTAAAAATCTGTCCTGTCTTTATGTTCTGCATTGTTATTTTCTGATACCAATGAACTCTGCATCTCAGCAGCATCCAATTCTTGTAAATGGCATTATCGTAAACACAGGTACTAACACCATGAAAATAATTGCTCCTTAATTTCTAGAAAAAACTGTGCCAGTAAGAATAGGGAGTGTTCTGCATAAGCCACTACTAATGGTAAGTATATGAATTACAGGAGACTGTGAGACTTAGGTATACTAAGAATTTTGGGGCAGATATTCAAACACTCATGCCTACACTCATCCCAGTTTCTGCAAATAATCACAACAAAATTACCCACACAGTTGTGCTTACTCCACACAGAGGGCAGGGGAGAACATAAGGTTTGATCCAGGATGGTTACTTCCATTTGCTATTTTCTCCAGCCTATAGTTAGGGTACAGTCAAGTCTGAAGGGAGGAATATACACTAGCATTCCATAATCCAGAGTAACAGGAAGTCCCGCTATGGTAGATGATGCAGAAAATCCTGAACAATATAGTGCTAAATTCTGCAGAATATGGTACTAAAACCCCAGAGAAGCTCAGGTTGGTCCACCAAAGCTTCTTAACTCCTGCTCAACAAGTTCTCAAGTCTGGCTCATGCCACTTCACTTTTTACTATTTTCTCTGTCAGTGCTACACATGCTCTTTTTTGTTTTAGCTAAAAGCACTTTTTAGCACAAGTGTAAAAACAAGTTCCAGCAATGCAGTGGTTTTGATGATTATTTTTAGTTACATGTTTTTTTGCCGCATATTTTATGTGGCAAACCAGTATTTATTCATAAGTAATTTTCTGGTTTAAACTAATGAGTGATAGATGTGACAAATACTGCTGTTAGTGATTGTGCATTTTAAGCCAGTTTTAGAGTGCATGATCTCTGTGGGAACAGCCAAGCACATTTTCCTTCTCATATATATAACTGGAAGTCTCAGTGATAAAGTCCCATTAAAGATATCCTACCCTCTTGACTGGGGATTTTATCTTTGCTAATGTAATGCTAGTGGCTCTGATGCAATGTGTATGTCCTTGGACTGATATAATTGGGCCGAAACCTTTGAAATATGCCACAGGCTAATTCACTTTGAGGGTTAAAACAATGAATCCCTGTAGAAAATAATATATTAGTGAGTAAAAAAGATGAATTAATGGCAATACTTGAATATCATCTCTACAGCAACCGGAACAGCTGAATTAATAACATACCAGAGTTTTATTATGGCTTGAGAATTACAGCTATGATGACACTGTAAGTAGTCCAGCCTTCCCCTTTACTGGACCTTTGTAGACACAGTAATCCTTTGGCCCCTAGAGAGTTTGTTCTCTTGTGATGATCAAGCAAGGTTACTCCATTTACAGGATCATCTTCCCCCTTAACCATTTCTCTTTCTCTCTCTCATTTATTCCCCTCCTCCCTCTTTCTGTCCTTCAAGTTCACATGTAGGTCACAGACCAAAGTATCTATGTTACACCTGAATTCAAGAAAATCAGTAGCTTGGAATCTGATTGCCCTAGCTTTAAAAAATAGCTTTCAAAGGAACAAGTGAGCTCTCATTCCTTCCAGAAAAAAAGGTCCATGCAATAATATGCAGACCTAAAAAAAATCTTTTCTAAATAATACCAAGAAATCAGGAGGCAAACTCTGCTGTCATGTGCCTTGATGTAAAGTGGGAATGGTTCTCTGTACAACCAGAAGGATAACAGGTTTGTACTGGAATAACAATGGGCAAACTGCACTGTGTGGTGGTTTTTTTTGCCCCCCCCCCTCCTCTTGTGTTTTTTTTTTTTTTTTTTACATCTAATAACATTGCTCAACAAGGACAGAGGCCTCCTTGTGTGCATCTGACACTGGATTATTTATCTTAATGTACTTTTTTCTGCACAAAGAATTTTAAGGAGAAAAATCCTTCAGCTACAGCATTACGTTTGGTTGGCTAAATGCTTCTCTGATAGAAGTGCAATCTTGTATCACCAAAACCAGAGAGAAGTTTTTACCCGTATGTCGACCTCTGGGAAGTGTAGGATGAAGCTTTTTCATACTATGGACAACTGCTAGTGTTACTCATGATGCTCTGTCCTGTTGGTCAAGTTTTAGATTGTGTTTGCTCTATGAAAATTAGTTCAAAAGCAAAAAAAGGGGGGGGGGGATTTGATCAGCTCAAGACATCAAGAGGAAAAAAGTCACCTACCATATTTTTTAGTGTGGCTGTTTGAGTCTGTTGAAAAGAAAAAGAGGGGCTTTGGGTAGAACTTAGGGGACCTGAGTTTCTTGGCTAGATTTTTTGAATTAGAGCAAGAAACTGTTTAATGGATTCAGGAATTTGTGTAACTAATGATTTTCAGCCAGCTCAAAATCAAAATCAGAGCTGAACAGAGCTGAAGGCAAAATCAACATTTAACTTCCAAGACCTGGAAGAAACCGACAAAAAAAAGGAGGAAATAGGTCTGTAAATAGCAGCAGGGGCAAGGATGTAAGGAAATGAAAGAGAGAGGCATGAATTCAGTGTGGTAGCTTTATCTTTAAAGCTAAAACTACTTTCCATCTCACTTAAACCCTTTTAACGACACACACAATGATCACTTGGCTGCATTCTCTGGATATTTCTATTCTATTTCATACACATTTCCTGTAAATGGGGATTAGGCCATTTCAATCATGACCTGCTCACATAACAATTACTCAGGCAAGAGAGGTATTAAAATCAATGGAAGAATTTGGCCAGTTTAGAGAATGCAGAATAAAAATCTATAGCTGCTGGCATTTTCCTAAACCTATGTTGTTACAGGTACTGAAAGGAGTCTTTTACTCTGCAGGGTTTTGTAGATGATAATCTCATCTGTAAAAGGCTGCTATGTTAGTAACAGATCAAAATGACTTGGGCAAAAGGAATGCCTAGAGCTCTCAAGGTGAGAGCATGAAGTCTGGCTCTGCTCCAGGCACTTCTAGAGGTACTTTTGGTGTCATTAACCCCTCTGCACCTGGATCCCCACTTACCTTTTACTGGGCTTGCTTACTAAGATTGTTACTTCTTCAGAGAGGAAGTAGTGTTTATCTGCACCAGAAATAGGCAGGAGTTTGAAGCACACATTGACACGCATGCTAGTACCTCCAGGAAAGAAAGATCTAGTGATAATAACAGCAGAAAAGCGTCAGCAAAATGCAACAGCTAGGAACTAGTAGTTAATTCAGACTAGAACTAAAATGCACATTTTTAAACAGAGAAGCTAATTAAGTCATAAGAAGACATAGTAGTTTCTCTGCCACTTAAGTCTTTTAATTCTTTACATTTGAAGCCAGAATGTTTCCAATGTTTCCCTATGTACAAATCTTTTCAGATGCAGTATCAAACAGAAGTGATGGTAGTCCTAATGTCAAAATAGCCAGCTCAGGTGCTCTGACCTACATTAGCATGATGTCAGACACAGGCTAATAAAGATCTCCTCTTGCTTCAGAAACTATGAATTTCCAAATAAATTTATGAGTAAAGTTCCAGAGATCAAGCAAAAAAAAAAACATACCACCAAAAAATTTCCTGTCAGATTTGTAGACTAAGCAGTATCTTATAGTTCCATATAAATATCTGAATTCAGGGTGTTTACCTGAACATCATCTTAGTAAGTCTCCGCAGACTATTAGCCTACATTCATAGAAGGAAATACCTGTTTTAACTTTGCAGATGTGTATATGTGAAATTGAAAAGCACGTTAGAATTGACAGCAAAAGTCCCTACACATAGAGAGAGTGTATGGGAGTTGTCACTCATTTGAGAAGGGCAAAAGAAACACGACTTGTGTCAAACCAGTGAAATTATATCTCTTGAGCAGAAATGTGAGTTTTTATGAACGTGCCCCAGGCCAATATGCTATGAACAGCACATTGTCAGTAACTGAGTGTAGTAGGAGCCGGTAATCTTTAGAGATTACAGGTGAGGGGCAGGTCTGCCATCTTAAACTAAAAAATGTTTGTTGTCTTTAGCTTACAGTTTTTCATAAACACTACCCTACATTCATTTTCAAGCCATTGTAAATTGGACCCTCAGAATCCAGTTTTCTTTGGGGTTTAGAAGTTGAGATATTGGCTCTCCTTGGGGAAATAGGTTACTAAATTTTTGCATGAGAGTAATCTGGAGTATTTTGTATTCTGTTTTCAGATCAGCTAGTTTGTCTAATGAATGAGATGTGAAATGAATTCCTAGGGCTCAGGAGAAAGCTGAAGGAGGATTTCTCAGTCTGAAACTCATGGAATTAACTCTGCATACACTACTCAATGTCAGAACGTAATACACACCTAGACAAACCATCACCAAAACCTTCTGCAAAGCATTAGCAGTCAGAAGCAAGGGGAAGGGCAGAATACCCATTTTTTGAATTCCAAGAATGTTTAAAGAAAATAAAGGTTGATACACAAAGCTTTTGCCACCATAGCAGTATCTGCTAGGGTTCTAATTTTCTGTACTGAAAAAAGCCCTCATACAAACACAATATAAAATATCCCTAGGGCTATAGGTTGTTTCAATCCCTGAACTATACACAAGCTAAACTGGTATAAAGAGAGTTCAGATTAAGTCTGTTTGCCTGTGCAGACATATCAATATTGCTAAAAAACATTGAAGGCACTTGAAACTGTTTTCAAATACCACAGTCTCAACCTTTGCTGGTTAGATCATTGCAAGAACCAAACAAGGACTCAGATTAAAGAAATAAAAAATGTTTCTGAGTTGCAAAATCCAAACACTTTGTCACTTATTTGCACACAGAAGTGTATAGCAGAGCATGTGGATGCCTTCCTAATATAGATGTTTCTTACATTGTTGGCTCAGTGCTACACTTTTGATGGAGTGATTTCCATATATAATCCCATATATAAGCACTGAAGAGTTTCTCCACAAATTCCCAGGCTTGCTCCTACCAGCCAAGTTGGGTTCTCTCCTTCTCATGCAAATACTGTAAAAAAAAAATAGTTTGAGCAGAGCAGGGAGCCACAGTAAGAAAGTTCCCCAGGCCCAACTGGAACATCAGTACCATCTGTTACAACCCTTGGATTCATGCCTGTAATGCTACTCTCTTCGCTGTTCAGCTGAAGATGCACACGTTAAAAGAGAATCCAAGTCCTGCTTTGGGTTATCACTCCACAGTTTATACGCTTGACAAGGATGAAGAGTTCAGAGAAGTCACAAACAATGCAAATGAGGGGAGTGATCAGATGTGAAAAAAAGCGCGTTCTTCTACTAGAACAGGAAAAAAGAAGGTTTTCAAAATCAGGATGGCATAAGCTTTTGCAGAAAAGGGAAGGAGCTAGAGCTTGCATTACTGCTGCCTCAGGTGTTGTGCTTCTCTCTAATTACTAGAGAAACTGCTCCCATTAAATGTCATCAGTCATATTTATGGATTGATATTTCTAGATGACTGTCCCTTTCTGGACAGTATAAAAATCATATTGTATCTTCATGGTAATATAAAAGTCTAAGAAGATGTTTCCCAAACAGCCCAAAGCAGATGAATGACTAAAACCTAACAAAATAATTTATTAAAACGTAACTCCATCAGAAGTGTAGCACTGAGCCTACAATGATCAGCACTTTTTAAAAAAGCATAAGCGACAATTACTGCAGCTGTTCAAAAGTTTTCTAGTATCTCAGATTCTTTCAAGGTTCATATTAAAGATTCTCTTGTGGCTGAAGCAGCTTTAGAATTTAAGTGAGCTGCATTCTGATACGGAGCTCAAAAAGAAACAAATCACATCACTTTGTGAGCAAATCTGAAACCAAATCCTTCAAGTGTTGCCCATCATTCAAACTCCCTCACAATGTAGTTCTTCAGCAAATAGTCTTTGTTACTGAAGTCACAGTTAAATAGTGTTCTTATTTGGCATTTACACTTCATAGATATAAAAGAGTATCAATATAATCTGTTTGCATTGTATGGCACCCAACTACCATTCACTGACAGTAATTAAATCCTGGTGTAAAACTGCTACAAATATTTCTCAAAAGCAAGAACAGATGGCTTTTTGCAACCAAGCAATGCTGAAAATCTGACAAGTTCTATAAACCAAAGAAGTGGGCACTTCAGAAAAGAAAACTTCCTTTATGATTTTGCTACCACGTTGTCCCAATTTGCCAGCAATAATAAAAGACAACCATTTTCTGGTATTATTATTCTTGTCTTCAGTTACACAGTAAGTGTCAGGAGGACTGTGGAGTAAAAAAAAATAATAACCGTAATAATGAGGAACAAGGCTTACAAATTTACATTTCTTTTTCCAAACCATAGTAAATTAGCACAATCACTCAGACTTAGTTGCGATTCACAAATCACATCCTCATGCGGCTTTTATGAGCTATGATTGTCTAATTAATATTGTACCTATAAACATCTCTGGTTATTCAGTACTACCATATTTTTTTGGTACGCACTGAATTCAATTAGAGCACATGAGTTGTTTTAAGCAGTGCCCAAGCTGTGAGATAGTTAAATGTATTTGAGCTGAGAGTGAGAGAGAAAAATTTTGCACTTTCCTTCAGTTTAGGTCTGGTGCAAAGAGAACCTTGGTCTTTCTTTCAAAATATGTCACTAAGCCACCTTGAAGAACTGTTTTACAATGAAGCAAACCTCCCTTCCAGTTCCAGTGTGTGTATTCACCATGGATTTGTCATGATAGCTTGTCAGTAGAATGAGATGAAGAGAGCTATTTGATCCACAGGGACGTAAATTGATAGCAGAGATACCATGTTCAATCAAGAGTTATGGTAGTGACTGAAAAGCAAAATTCTCAATCAAGCTGGCTTTAATCCAGTGAAATGCAGTTTTAACAAAGAGAAAGGAGATAGAGACTGGCTTTCCAAGAAGGCTCGGCACCTGCAACTGGAGCAATATTTTTAAAGAAATCTGACACACAACTTACGCAGGAAATATAGTGCCTACATAGGTTTCTTACTGAAAAGCACAATGACACCAGCTACCACTTATTTAAACTAGTACATTTCATTATTCCAGGGCAATTGCTACTCTGGTACATATCTTATTAGTGCTTATTTATTATCAGTGTTAAGGAGGTTAACTGCACTGTTATTTCCTCTGCTACTGGGCTTTATTGCATGTCTGAGGCAGAGTTCTGAGTAAGCTCAGGCAGCAAAGGAAATAACAGAGGCCATGGCTTAACAATAAATATTCTCTAAAGGAATATGGCAATCAGGTAGGGAAGAACAGAGCAAACTTTTTTCAGGGGAAAACCAAAAGAGCAAAGCTAGAGTACACACTCTGATGAGGGCTAGATGAATAACCCACAGAAGCCATTCACCTGAGATTTTTTTTTTTTTTTTTTTTTTTTACAAAATATCTGTAGAGACTGTGGTCTCCACTGGCTTGGTGAATTTCCAGAATTCTTTGATTTAACACCATAGATTGATTCCTATCAGCTGCTGGAAAAAGTCCTTCCTCACTGTACAAGTAGCATTAATTAGATGCTGCCTGGTCAGAAAAGTTACCTTGCACTACTGCCGACCTTGCAATACTACAGGATCGCAAAAGCACTTCCAGTACTGATCCTTATAGTCAGAGCATTCATGTTTTAAAGGTTTCTCGTAACACCTTTAAACACTTGCCAATGTGATTTCAAGGGAAAATGATATCATAGGAGTTCATCTCTCAGCAGAAATGTGTGCAGAAGTGTGTAGCACCAGTAGTATCTTTTTTTGTATTATTCATCCACTTTCCAAAAACTCTGATAAAAGAGCAAAAGAGTAAAACAAGTTACCTGCATACCACTGAAGATGCAATAAACAGACCATAAAGAACTGAAAAAAAAAAATAAAGAGGACAGCTATAATACTAATAAAGCAGTAAACCAGCCTCTACAACTTTTTGTATATTTATAAAAACACAATGAATGGTGACTGGTGAATGCTCCATTTTAAATTCAATTACAGATGTTGAAAATCAGATTAAGTCACATATATGTACTAAAACATCCCAAACAGGTAAGAAAACATGGAGTCATCATTTCACAAAATGAGTCTTTATTTTACAAAATGATCCACTTACTTACCCACTTCTAGTTTCAACCAATTTATGTGAACAGGTTCATCTGAACACACAAACAGTAAGTCACTTTCTTGAGTTACTGACATTCCTGTAATATGTGAGATGGGAACTGGACCTGGTGCTGCTTAGGTGAAAGAAAAAATCCTAGTTCTAAACAGGAAAAAGAGATTTGCTATGTGCTAAGAGACACACATCTTGCAGCTTTCTGTTTGCTGAAACAGAGGAATGAGCATGGCATACAATCAGGGAATAACAGGAGTTACGTTAACTGTCACATGTGGTTTCCAGTTAAATGGACTTTTTCCTTTACAGTGAAACTGGGAACATTGAAGTCTGAAGCACCGATCAACCAGCAGATGATACACAGATTGCTTTAGCTGTTGGTTTGGCTTAACATAACGTCTGGGAATGTATTTGTTGGGTTTATTGTTATATACCCCAACACAGCTGTTATCCTCATTCTTCTTTGCTTGACTCAAATACACACACACAGACATGCGCACACACACACACACATATATATATATAAATAATACACATACACACATATATGTGGATATGCTTTGTACATACGCCTTCAAGACAGTGCTTCTCTTTGAACACTGCTCTTACCAAATCCTAGGGAGACTATAAAGAGGAGTAAACATCCATCAGTTTAAGCAGAGGATCCCACTGCTTGGCAGGACCTGCCTCAGCAGGTCTTTATAACATACATATTATTAGGTCTGAACTAAAAAAAAAAAAAAAAAAAAAAAAAAAAAAGAGAGTTTTGTGCCGGTGAAATCAGCTCCTACCTTTCTTTGGCAGCACGCACCCTCTCAGCAGTTTGGATATACTGAAATGGCAACTGCTTTCCCACGGACATACTCTCCTGCACCCCCAAAAAAAGATTTCTCAGCAAAAGTGCTTTTTGTGATTGCTAACCGCAAACCAAGCAGCCTCCGTGAGGCGCAGTGAGAAACAGTCCCCAGGGCAGAGCGCGGCTCGCGGCGGCCCGCGCGCGCGTCGCCGTGGCAGCACCGCGCCCCGTCGCCGTGGCAGCGCCACAGCCCAAAGCAACGGCCGCGGCCACGCCCTAACGGCCGCGGCCACGCCCCAACGGCCCCTCTGACAGGCCCCCAGCCTCCTGAGGAAGGCGGTCTCCGCTCTTGGTGCGCCCTTTACGAGAGCCGTATATCCGTACCTTGTGGTCTTCTCCTCTCTGAACTCCTCTCTTCTGTTCCCTTTTCCGTTTTTTCCTTTTTTTTTTTTTTTTTTCCTTTTTTCACCAGGCTGGCCGAAATGGTGTTGCACCAGCAGCCAGGTTATTGCCTGTGCTGAGGTGTTCCTACTGCTTTTCCTCTGGCGCCCTTATCAACACATACTGCCCTGATCATTTGAGCAATCCGCTCAGAAGAGATGAGATTTTGGTCTGTCGTATATGTTCATTGTTCTTTTAATTAATAACTAGAGAATCAATTTTCAGGAGCCCTCCATAACCTTACTTGGAATATTGTTCAAAAGGCTAAAACCAGTCCAGAAAATTTTCACTGATACTGGAATTAGTTTTCCCATTTTATGTTCATTCCATTGCTTCTAATTAAATCATAGCTTTTATGGTGTGACTCAATCCTCATTTTTCTTTATTCCCATCAGTTTCGCTGTTCCACTTTCATTTCCTTGGCTGGTCACGTAATATTTACCAGAACTCTTTATGTTTACATGAGTCCATCCAGTCCATTTAATTCTCTGTCAGTATTTTTCAGCTCACATATCTTTCCAGTAAATGCACTATCCCAGACATGAGGATGCATGCAGAGATAGCAATAATCCAAGGTGTCACTATGATGGGCTGAGAGTATCTAATCTAGGGAAGAAGAGATGGCATTATAAACCCTGAGAAATTCAACCAAGACCAAATCTATAGATTTTTTGCTGCAGGATACATTACAGAGAATGTAGCCTCAAATTGTGCCTGTGCTTTTATCTGTTATAGCACATTGCAATTCCCTGCTAATTTTGTGAAAACAATTAATCCCAGTTTTTTTAGTACCTCGTTTATTGATATATTCATCTGAATTTGGAGCATGCACCAGATACGTCTTGTTTTTGTATATGACAGTGTGCATTTTTCCATGGTTTACTTCATTTTATTTTCTGCTTGCAGTTCAAACCTACCTGTGGAATTAATTTTCACTAGATGAATCAGATTTTGTCTATAGGGGAAACCAGAGTGTAGTAGATAATGCAGAAAATATTTGAGAAATAAAGGAATCTTTTGTGAATATTCATTCAAATTTAAATATAAAGATACGCTAGTCATATTAATATCTGAGATATGCTTGTTTTCTATCATTGAAAATGAGCTTTATGAAATTTTCTCTAAATGCTTGGAGAAAGCAAATCTTAACTTGCTGTCCATGCTCATTCATACAGGAATTTGATTAGGAGGGTTACATTTGTCCAGTTAAGAAGTAAAAATAATACCGTACACTCTGTGGCACTCTGTGCAGTAGATCCACCCAAAGCAATAAGGAAGCCAGTTCCCCTCACTGCAGGGTTGAATATGAAGTGAACAAGCAGCCTGATACTGACTGCTAAATATGGAAATAGTTAACTAAAGTGCAGGCAACATTCATGAAACATTTAATCATTTTTTTTAATGAATAGGCTTTAAAAACAATCAAAGGCTGTATCCAAACACTGTGTAGAGGAAAAAAAAGGAAAGACACTATGGCTGAAGATTTACTTGCCTTCTTCTATGAGGGGTTAAGTTGGACTGTACAGTAATAGACAAAAATCAGGTGAGAAGACTTGTCAGCAAGGGAAGGATAAAGTTGAGGAAAAATAATTTGGTTGAATTGGATTGGATAAAGAGGGTGAGGAGAAACAGATGGAAGGAAATTCCTACTGGAAGCCTGGATAACCAGAGCAGCAGGGAGTCCTTCAACCATAAGCCCAGCCAAGCACCACAGTGCAGAAGACCATGGCAGCCAGCCTGACCTCCCTGGTGTTGCAGGGGCCACAGATCCCTTCCTTTGACCTTGCTTCCTGCTCAGGACATAGAAGCAAGGGCAATCCCTACTCTGGAGGAAGGCCGCCCCAGGTTATGTCTGCCTTTCTAGACAAAGACCTCAGCTTTCCAAATGTCTTCTTATCAGAATGCCTGTGCTCTGCCTACCTCAGCAAAGTAGTGAACTTCATAGCTTGCTCACCCAGAGACTGGCGCTCCTCAGCAGCTGAAATTCTGTTTTAAAGCAATAATTCTTTTCTGAAACAGTGCAATAGAAAAACAAATGTGGAAGCAAGTTGTTCTGTAGGATTCAAAGGTTTTCTTTCAACAGAAGCAGCCCAGCTGTGTCCTGAGTCCAGGCGTATGGGTAGCCTGATCATGTTACCATTCTTCTCCTTCCCTGTTTAATACAATCACTGGATATGGAAAATGTATCTCTCAGGCCATTATGAATATTATATGCTGTAATTGAATACTATAGCCATAACATCTCATAGGAGACATAATATACCACTTTTTTTGCCATTCTCAGGTGACCATTGTTAAATAATATATAGACATCTAAGTGTACTGCCATAAAAGGAAAAATACTTGTTTACAACTTCCAGCGTTAACTCAATGAAACATTCAAAGACCTTGTTTAGGTGCTTTCAGAAAGTGCCTGAGCCCCCAAATGAGAAAAGAATGAAACAGCGCTCTCTGGAAAGGAAGGTCCTGGGCTAGAGTGATAGTGTATTTAATATAGTTGTGCCTATGCTCAAGACCTGCAATTCTTTCCAGCCTAGTGGGAGCGTTTTGCATCATCATGCAGGTGATGCTAGGTTTGATTTTCATTTCCACTTCCCCATGTCAGATAAAGGTACTAAATCTGCTTAAAGATAGTAATCAAAAGCACGTTCTCATTCCCAACTACATTCAGCCTAAAAGACCAGTTTACCTCACTATGAGGTCAAATTGTCGCTTTCTTTAAAAAGGCCTGCCTGAATGGAAACATTCATAAGAATCCAAAATCTGGCAGGTATAGTAGCGAGAAGAAAAGCCCAGCAAAACTGGAGCTGCCCTCAACTCTTTCCAGGACCTGCCTTGCTCTGAGCAATGCAAAGCTGAGGAAGTCTTTCTCGGAAGCCCAGTAGATAGCGCATGGATTAATCATATGGGTGTGCAAGAAAATAAGTAGGTGCATAAATTCTTTAGCTATGCTATGCATTTCCCAGTGCAGACTTCCTTCACTTTAATGCTGACAAGGTGCTGATTTTTTTATTTTTAATTATGAACTGATATCCCATTTACTATCAGTTATAAATATAACAAATAGTCTGCTGTTTAACTTCAGATTCTGTATCACTCGTGTAAGTTTAGTCAGCTCAGTATCTAAGGAATAAAATATTTGCTGGCAGGAAAATTAAAGATTATCTCACATTAAATAAATACATAGTGATATGATTTGTTAGTCAAAATTCCAGCCAGATGACTAGTGTTAATCTTGTAATACCATTAAACAAGTCTACATTCAAAAAGGTTTCTCAGCCTATTTCAAACAGTAAAAAATAAGCAGGAAGGATATCCTTGTGATTAAGGAACGGGTCTGTGATCCAAAAGATCTGATTTGTCCCTGGCTTCATCATATTCCTTCTGGGTGACCTTTGAAAAGATAACTACCTCTCAGTATGTCACAATTCCTGCTTTGTAAACTATGGATAGTGAAACCTTCCTTTTTTCTAAATAGAAAATAATATGTTTGGTAGAGGAATGTCACTTATGCATTTAAATAACACAAAAGGAGCCCCAAAGAAAGCTTGCAGTCTTCTAACCTTATCCTAATACCAATAACCCCTAAAAATAAGAAGAAAATTATCACTGGTTTTACTCAGGATTAGGAAGGTGCTAACCTTGGAAAATTAGAAAACTGCTAAGTGACTTTTAAAATAAGTTTATTCCCAAATGTCAGTCTCTTGGACTCATCCATTCTGCCACAACAGTGTTTGTTTCTGCTCTGCTCACTAGTGCTGCACTGAGACCCATCCCTCTTCCTTCTCCTTTCCCTGCCCTCCCCTGAGGTCCTTCACCACTGTCTCCTTCCTATGTATCCTTCCTACACACTCATTCACTCTGTTTTCAAAACTGTCAAAACTACAAGAGGGTCACATTTCAGAACTTCTGACATCCCCAGAAGTCATAAAAAGGGAAAGTCTCCCTTCTGCAGAGAAACAGATAATCTTTCATTTTCTTAGGACAGCAGTTTTATAAGAACGTTCTGGGATCAACAAATCTGTGAAAGGGAAGTGTTGTTACCAAAAATACCTTTGAAAATCTGACTGACCTCTGTTTTTTTCATTTAGGGAGGAAGAAAAGAAAACCTAGACAAACCCTTTGCTTACTTGTCAGACATGCTGTAGGAAGGGAAAAAATCCTCCAAGATTAAGCTCAGTTGAAGGCAATACACCTTACAAGTATAGCAAGTGGCAATAGTCAGTGTGCAGGAAAACAAGCTTGTCTTGATTTCAGGAATCAACCAACTGGTTTCTTATAATAATTATGAATCATCATAAACTTCAAACTTCTAACTCATTATATATTATTAACTGCTAATTCAGCTCTTCTCTTTCTTGTCTTTTGTCTCTTGGGAGAAATGGAAAAGCATTTCAGAGCTTCCTTGGAACCTATGCCTTATAGTTGATTACTTCTATCCCCAGGAGCTTCTCGTTACCATCTCAAACAACATTATTACTCTAATTTAGAAAGGTATTAACAACTCTGTTCACCCATCTACGCTGCAAAAATGTATCCCAGTATTAACTGCATACACTAATTAAAGTTTTCATAGCAGAAAATGCTTCCATAACTGTTATTCTATTTGAGATTTTAAGGACAGGGTAAAACTACAGGTTTGTTAGAGTTTTGAAATGGGAGATAAAATATTTACTAAGCACAGGTAAATCCTCCTGGGAATGTAGGATCTTAATCATCAAACCTCACCCCAACTCTGAAGAATCAATGTCACAGATCAAAGTTCTGTTTCTGTGAGAGTAAGGCTTTGTCATATCCATGAGTCCTTTGATAATTTCAGCAGTGTCTACAGTCACGCTACAGTCTTTAGCAAAGAAGAAAAAAAAAAATATTTTTTACTAGAAGTAAATGTATTTACTTTAGCAAATGATCACTTATATAAACTAAAGGTAGATTTTTGCACCTCAGAAAGATTGCCGCTATGGGCATGTTCGTAAAAGACTAGATTTTCTGCCACTGAAGTCAAGGAAGTAAAGAATATTTTCCAATAATGTCAGGCACCTTAACTTTAATCACATAACCTCCCAAAATTTCAAGTTCAAGTGAGGTTCCTAAAAAACTATGGAGTGCCCCAACCTGAAGCATTGATAGATTACCATAGATAAGAAAAAAGACATGTTTCTGGTGAGAGAAAACCATCTAGAGTCTTTCACTACCTATATTGCTAATAACATGCTGATAGTATTCGTTGTTCTTAGTGCAGACCTGGTTCTCCATCCCCTGGAAAAATTGGAAAGAGCCTCATGGACTTCATTAGTCTGAATTGTGAATAAAAGAATACAGCTCTTGCAAACTGCCTATTTAGAAAAAGCTATTAAACTTCCTTACAAGTGTTTACCCTGTCCTTTTAAAATGAGCAGCATCATAAAGCACTCAAGCCCCCAACCAAAAAAAAACCAAAACAAAACACAAAAATCTCTTCAGTTCTAAAAGGCCATTTTGCAAATGTAAGGCATGAAAATGCAAAAGGCTGTTTAGAAGAGGGTATGCAACTTTTAAATTACAACTTGGGCAATGTTCTTTGGGCCTATTGAGTGAGCACAGCCATCCATCTACAGAGTAAGGAATGGAAAACTATTTTATAGGCTTTATCTGCCATAAGGTATTAAGATGTCTGTTCAGATAATTCATAATACAACCAAAAGATTGGTTGCAAAAAAGCGTTACTCATCTGAAAGTGTGAATGCAATTAGTCAAAACTTCTGCATTTCCAGACCTGTATGCATTTAACCAAATCCACATCTGTCCCTGAAACAAAGTAGATTGAGTGGTATGCGACAAAGTGCTACGCTTATACTAAAGTTGGGTAAAAACAGAGAGGAAATGAATCTAGTTTATCACGTTATGTGTGTGTGCTTCAACTGTATCAGGTCACAGCCTTGCCCACCTGTACCAACATTTCTGTAATTGATTCCTACAAGTCCTCATATGCTGCAGCTTCCAGTTCCATTTAAATGCAGATGTGGACTAATGGAAAGGCTGTGCATTTCTGAACAGAAACTCAGGGAATATATTACTTGCTTATTCAGTGATCTGAATGCTTTTATTCTTTTCCTCAACGGCCTTTAAATTAAAAAAAATACAACAAAATAAACAACATGGGTTTTTTCCATGCTCTGTTAAAAGAGGAAGGGGGGAAAAGAGCTAATTATATCTGAACTGAAGTGTAACTGTGGCCCTATTAAATAGGTAGCAGTTATGGGCTATTGATCGCAGTTCACAGGAAAAGCTTGTCATGTAGTGTCAAGAGGTTAATGTAATTACAAGAGCGGGCAGCAGGATCAGCTGTATCCTCGAATAGGCGAATAACTAAAAGCTGCTTTAGAGACACATAATGTTGTCAAAGCATAAATAATTCATCCCAGCATTCGAGAAGAAATTACTGCTCCGTTCCAGCGTATTATTCAGCCATTAAAATCCTGCCCTTGTAAAGTCTTTTGATGTAGTCATATTTTCAATTCTAAGAGCAGTTTTGGAGTATTCAGCTTTTATTAAGCCTTATATTGTGCCATTTTCAAAGTATTAAAAAGGATATGAAATAGACTTACAATTTGTTTAATAACTGCATTGCAATTCAGATAAGAGAGAGTCGTGTGGATTTATGAAGCACCTGTGCACAGCGAAGAAGGAGTCACAACAGTGTGCAGTGGAATTGGGCTACTCCTTGATGCTGGCCAGAACTAAGTGGGGTTCAGCTCTTGGCTAGCATCAATAGCTGCTACTGTCTTCACAGCATTTGGTGAGCCATTTCTCTGTAGCCAGCTAAGTAGGAGAGCTGTGAGAAGTACCAACATGCCCAACTGCCCTCCCGCTACAGCCTCTTGACTTCAGCTCTTTGCTAGTTCATATTAAAGTCTTTGACAATTTGGTACTGAATAGCTTGCAGTCTGTGCACTGCTGATTGCAGTGCCTACAGTTGCCCACATTTACTGTCAGGACTTAATAGTGCTATTCTTTGTTAAATTACAACAAAAGGACCCTAAGTAGTTGCATGCTGCACTGGACTGTGGCTAGCCCCATGCTAGATGGGTATTTGGTGAAATGACAGGAAGAGGAAGAGGGAAAGGTCCGCTCTGTCTCCAGCCCTCTTTCCATAGCAAGATATTCACCTGATGCACACTTCTGTTAACACAGCCAAAGCCTGCAAACTGAAATCCCATTGAAAATTTGCAAATTGAAAGGCATTTGGGGCTCAGCCCATCTGTTTGCAAACTGAGGGTTGCTGGTTGCTGTGGCTTTGGCCACTTACCTACAGACAAAGAAATGCAGAATCTGAACATTTCATTTTGTTATTTTCTAAAACTTCTTAAAATATACAAATAGAGAAACAACTACTTGTTTGAGAATAGACTGTGTGATTTAGAGCTTTGAGGAGCAGGGATGTAGGTTGACTAAGAAAGCTTTCATTTCAAGCTGACCCTCATACACATCTCCAACCAAGCTCTCCCCAGCACAGTTTTTTGCCTTACTTTCCCACTAAAGTCTAGCCCCTCTCTTCCCCTCCCTACCAAATGTGCCTAGAGCCAGCAAGCTACAGCTGGAAATGTGAACTTTAACTTGCCTCTGCTAACAGCATCACTGCAAGAGTATTGCCAATATTATGAAGCCTGTAGTAACCTTTTAGATAATGATGGCTATGAACCACTCTTTCATTTCTTACAAAATAAAAAAGAAAGCTATATTTATTTGGTATAAAATTACAGAAAACACAGAATGATATATTGCAGTTCTCAGATACTACAGCAAATGGCAGCAGACTAACACACAGAGGAGTAAAACCTTAGTTATGAAGTCAGTAACAGGAAAAAAGGGAAAAAAAATAAAAAAAAAAAAAACCCAGAAATTAAAGACAAAGCTGAAAAGACCACAACTGCATGAAGCAGCAGCTTGGAAAAAAATCAGGACGGGAAGGTTCACCAGTAGAGGATAATGTACAGAGAAAACTTGAAGAAAGCAGAAACATAGCAATTCTCCATTATATCTTGCCTTATGAAAGCCTTTAAAACACCACCATTCTGACACATAGTGTTTACACTCTTGGCTTATTTTAAAGAAAAAAAAATAATAGTGGAGTCCTCCCAAAAGTTGCTATTCTGATCTTAAATCAGCTGTTGAACAGACAATCGCCTTAAAGGTAGACATTTTAAAAACAGCACCAAGTGCACCACATTTCTGTATCAAAAAGTGTTCACAGAAGAACTAATGTTTTTTAGTTGTTGCTTTTCACTAACAAAAAATGAGCATATTTTCGGGGGGGGGGGGGGGGGAAGCAAGTAAGCTAGTCCTGCAGTAGGAATAACTCGTTTTAGAGACATGTATTCTGCTTGTCCATTCCTATTTCCTGCACACTAGTGTGTGGATGTTTGCTGTGTTATAAGGGGAGTTTGTCTTGGCTTTGTGTGTATCTGTACAATGTTGACTGAGGAATTTTGATGTTTCTTACACTATTTCTTTCATTGTCTGAGGAACAGAGCCTAGTTTATTCCTAAGGGAAGTTGAACTTAGCATCTTGAATTCACCATATGTGAATAAGAGAATTAGGAATGTGTCACCAGTCTGTATACACAGCCTATAACTCCATGTATTTAAATAAAGAGGAGACAATGTTTGAAACTGCAAAAACAAACTTGAACAGCAACCTAAATGCAGCTTTCTTTCTGATGGATCCAGAATTCCAGGCTGTGAAAAAGCATAAAGGATATACAAATAAGAGCTTTTTCATGCTGTTTTCCTGTTCCTTATAGTTCGTATGGTCTGCCCTGTAGCTGCTCTAACTCAGCTTTGAAATCACATTGATGGACATAGGATACTTAAGGGCCAATTCTACATGGACCCTGTCAGGTGGAGGTTTAGTCCAGTTGAAGAGTATATTTTTTTTAAATCATTCTTGGCAGTAAGTCTCATCACCCCAGAAGAATTGGTTGGCCTGGTTCACTTCTCATATCAGTGTTCGGCTTCCTTGGGCTTATCTTGTAAAAAGCAAGTACCAACAGTCACTTGATGTGCATGACACGTTTAGTAAAAATAAGCTTTATTTGGATGCTCATATATTTGGCAAAGAGTAGCTAAGTTGTCTGCCATGAACACACAGAACCACATTCTTCATTTCCACAGGTTGGACCCAAACCCTTGTGGTGAAGCAAGCCAAAACCTGAAGTTTCACCTGGCTTGGGTTTGAAAACATGGGAACTCAGCACTTTTGAATAATTTCAGTGAAAAGGAATAAATTACTAAAATTGGACAAAGGCTTTATCCAAAGTTTGTGCAATTTTTTTTCCAGAAAACTAGTATACACTTACAGTTTGTACAGCAGTCTGAATCCTGTCCCTCCTGCAGGGCCGTTGAGGCTGAGCTGAGGTCTTTTACTGTTCACTATATGAGATTCACAATGTGATTGTATAAAATAGTAATCCAGTTAAAATCTTTCCTCCTTTGAAGACAATGATAAAACTCCCAGTGGGGACAGGATTTAACTGGAGGATTACAGCTGCTGTGGATCAATCCTCTACTAAGTTTAGTTAGTTAGACCAATTAACAGGAGCCAAGGGCACAGCCCTTTCATTCTACCCAAAAAGCAATAATGTCCAGTATTGTTTCTCCCAGCCAGAGCTCTGCTATTCCTCTTTGCCACGATTTCCCCTCCATCTTCCACCTTTTCTAATTTCCCACTTCTGACACTTGGTTCACATAGTCCATTGAACCCTTTAAAACATTTGCTCTCTAAAAAGTAGTAGAACATTTTTAAAATTTTTGCTTTGTTGGGAATCCATTTTACTGATGTCCAATTAAAACAAAGATTAAAAAAATAATCTCCTCATTTTCCATGACGAAGGAGTTGGGGCTTTTGTTTTTTTAAATATACAAATCAAATGAAATAACAGCACAGACTGCCAGCGCAAAATCAGATGTGCATGGAGGGACGTATGTAACACATTACAAACATCTGCCGTATGGCCCAGGCCACATCCAGACTTCTCAGGTCTGTTGTCCGTGTTCTGAACTCTTTAACAAACAACAGATTCTGCCTTCTTAGACTGTTTTTTACTTCAATAATTAGTTAATATAGATAACGTGTTGTGTGTTTTTAATTCATCAGAACAGATGGCACATTGTTAATTTGTGACTTCACCTTGTATTGTGACAGCTGTAAAAATGAGCAAATTCTCCTCTTTCAAAGTCTTTGTAACACGCTCTTTTCTGTATTTTTGCATGTCATAACTGTTACGACTTGTGCTCTTCTTTTCCCCTCCTTCTTCACGGTTTCCCTTGGTTTCGCAGGGTGGTAGTGATTCTCGCCCAGCCATCTCACTCACATTTCAGACAAACTTGCGGAGCCAGGAACCCCATGTGTAGGATGGGGCCAAACAAAGACAGCTCTGAATGCCGCAAATTTATACCTGCTTACATTGCTTGCTCTGAACTAAAGTGCTGTAAGACAAACTGCATTAGCTCTGTGCTGCTTTATGCCAAGAGAACCCCAGCTAAATCCTTAAGTCATCTTTTAAGGCTGCTTTGCACTTCTGGAAGCTTGGCCCTTAGAATGCAAACTGTGTGGTTTTCTTGTTCTTTTTGGTTTTTTTAGGATGATTTCCCGCTGAAAAAGTTTGATTAATTCAGGCAATAGAGAAAAAAATCCCATGCAACTCAGTTGCCCAGTCACACACGGCATTTCAAATACTGATGAATCAAAGAGGACAGTTCATGAGCTGAATGATTGACTGCAGTCCTCAGCAAATCAATTAAAACAATCCGGATTGGTTTACAAAATGGTATATAAACAAAAAGAGCAATTCCACGTATATCAAATCTCATTCACAAATGAGCACATAGCTGAGACTCGGCTGCTTCAACTGAGTTTCACTTGAACTGAAGCCCCAGACACAGCCACCTAGGCTGAAGGCCAAAGAAATAGCTGCAAACTGAAACAAATGGAGCGACCGGAGCTCTGATCTCACCAGTGCACTACGACACTAGGTAAATCCTCAACTGCAATTCATCTTGTCTACGGGGATGAATGCTAATTCATGCAGTTATATTTGAAAGAGGCATATCTGTTTCTTCACATAGACTTAAGAGTTTACAATGGACACATTTTTTCCACAAGGAGGGCCTCCAGTTGCTCAATTTAAGATTTCATATGCTGTTCCTGCTAATAATGAGATATTAAAGATTATGAGATGAACGAACATGGCATTCTGATTTAAAAAGGTAAGCTTATAAATCCATGGAAATCCCTTTCTAATCCAAGCACAAAGGGCTTAGTGTTAGTATAAATTTGTTTGACAGCAAATAAAAATTAGAACCAATAAGGAAAAGGGTGGATGAACAAAAGATCCAACAAGGAAATAAGACTCAGTGTTACAAAATCAGCTGGTGAGTTGTCCTGTGCTGGGAAGCAGTGTAAGTTACACAAACACTGTGAATTGTCTGTGCAGTTCCTTAATAAAACCACATAAAAATTTTCATTTGTAGATGAAGGGAAATTCATCTACAGAACGTGGAGCGCACGTATGGGAAAGAGCAGGATGGTCAGCAAAGCCTGAGGAAGCATTCCAGTACCCTGCAGCCCATTGTCTTTATTTCCTCTACGACTTAAGTAGAGCTGCTTGTCATTTATTCCTGAAATATGTTTGCATCTGCATTAGATAGTGTTATGCTGTCTGGATGTGTGTCATTATGACAGGCAGGAGTCTCTCTAGTCCTGTAATAAGAGTGGATCTGCCAGGAAATCATGGTGCATTCAGGACTTGGGAAAATGGAAAATTCTCACCAGTGGCAATTTAAGAGTGATGGATGAGGGAGATTTAATGACAAAATAGGAAGAAACTGACATAAATGGAAGCTGGAGAGTAGAAATATGAATAATTTGGAATGAGCTCAGGAAAGAAGCAATCAAAACAACAATAAGCAAGGACTTTATCAGACAAAGTTTGACTTGAGGAAGAGGCATCAACAGCAAGTGGACCAAGGGATTGAAAACTGAGACATGTCTGAAAGAGCACAATACTGGCACTGGTGATAAGATGATAGCAATGAATGTTATAATTAGCCTTAATATATTTTTTTCAGGTGAAAATGTGAGGGGTTTTTTTTGGTTTTTGAGGGGGCGAGGAGAGAGGGGGAGTGTGTGTGTGTGTGTTTCAGGTAAAACTTGCAAGAGTGTAAACTAGCGATTCTGTTGACAGTCCACAGTCCTTGCCTTATTTATTACTCTATCTAGGTTCTTTGATCAATACAATACAAATCTAAACACAGGGCCCAGAATTGCCCTCTTGCACTTCTGAAGCACAAAATGATTCTATAAAGCTTTTCTTCCTCCACTGTGAAAAACAAAAGCTTATTTCAGTTGGCTCAGTGTTTGACAACAATTAACTTTTGGAAGACAGAACAGAGACCATATCATTTTTCAACAAACTGCAAAACTACAACCTAAGAAAACAATACATCCCTGTTTTCAGTTAAAATATGTACACACACACACACACACAAACTTAGCATGATTTTGCAGGTGTTTCTGATTTAAACCACACTTATTTTTGTTGCTTGCTGCTTTCTCCCACCCCCAGTACTTGGGTAAGTAATGACAAGGCAAAGGCTCACTCTGATACAAAACATACCCAGCACAGACACACAGCCCAAGGCACTGAATGCTGATTCTCTCCGACAGAGCTGGGGGAGCTTGGCCAAGCTCCAACATGCTTGTCATTCTGGATGCAGCCGGGCTTGGGATGCTTCACCAGATCAGCGAGGTGGTAGCTGGAAATGGCATGTGGACTCATACAGAAACATTATTTGCACCTGCTGATACGATTGCAACTCCCAGTCCTGCCACCGAGTCTGGGAGAAAAAAAATCGTTCCTGTATCCTCAGGGGCCTGGCATCCTCATAGGTTCCTCCCCAGTTCAGCATGACTGCTTGGCTAGTTGGGAAGCCAAGAGCACAGGAGGACTCTTAATTGTGGTTTACACTTAGGAGAGATGCTCAGCAGCTGGGTGATATCTCGGATCATTTCCATAACTGGCAAAGACTAGATGCACTTTCACTATAGGTGGGTTTATATGCCTTGCAAAGGTAATTCTGAAGACAAACAGTTCCATTTACCCACAGGTGGAAGCAGAAATAATGTAGCTGAAGTCAGGGTAGCAAAAAGATGTAATATCAACAGTACATTTGTCTTTTCTCCCTAATCAGACTACACCTATGCACAAGTAAAAAGTGGTCTCAGAGAAGGAATTTTACTAACCAAACGTCTAGAATCTTTATTTGTAGTGCCTTCATCCAAGATTCAAAACATAATTATGCTTTAGAAAGAGGCTGATGGCTTGCAAGACAGTCACTTGAAGATACTGTAAGAGTAGATGACCTGAAGTTGATGTGCTGAGAAGCTATTTAAGAATAATAAAAGTTACAACTGAAAGAATAAACACAGCTGTTATCACTGAGTGAGGAATCCAGCTCCACAACAAAGTAGTTTTCATCACAGGGAGGAATTCCCCTGAAGAGATAACGAATGGGTTTAAAAAGTTTTATCATCAGAGAATGGTAGGGAACATAGCATAGACTGTGTTACATTGCAAAGTGTCAAACATCCATGTAGTACCAACTAGCACTTCTGTGGCTGAAATCACAAACTCATCAAGTGTTCTGGACAACACAAAACAAGTTACAGATTCCTAATAACCAAATAAAGGAAAAGAAAACATGCAATATTAAAGAAAAAAAAAGTGCACTCTTTGTTTCTAAATTCAAATCCTTTTTTTCTGTTAGAACTTTTTTTTTCCATGTGGGTCTATCTACAGATGCATGTTAGCAATAAAGCAAGGAGCTGTGTGCCTTTGTCTCCAGGACATAGACACTAGTATTCAATGCACAGCTAGAATTTCTTTTCTGGTTCTTTTCTCTTTCTGCCAATATGAAGGGTTTTGAGAAGCAATGTGACTTCCCTTCTCCTTGTCAGTCATCATCATTACACCACAACTCAAGATTCACACATGCAATCCTGCAGATGTTCCTGTGTGCACATTTCTGTATCTGGGCACCCTCTGTCACACTATCATCAGTCCCAACCAAACACACCAAGTTCAGCTTTGTACCTGAGGGGCTATTAAGCATAAAGTTACTTATCCTCTAGAACTGAGGAGTTACTTTGTTGAAAATGTTGCTTATTGTTATGAGAGAAAAGAGGTTAAATCAGAAAGAAGCCTGCACTTTATAGGGAAGGTGATTGCTCACAGCACAGGGTTCAGCAGGTACAAAAGCACTTTTGAAAATGCTCTTCTTCTATCAGCTCTTCCATGAGAGCTCTGGCCCTGGCCCAGGCCCATCACTGGACATCGCAGAAAGCTGCAGAACGAGAGGGTAGGCCTTCACTCAGAGCTGGTGCCTTCTCTCAGGCACCTTCAGGCAGGTTGCTCTACACTGTACTGAAAGCATGTGCGTTACGTGCATTCCTTCACAGCTGGAGTTGTCTTATGTTGAAAATAAGCAATAAGGACGTTACAATTTGTCAGAGCATGCACACTGGCAGCAGCGTTACTGCAGAAATGGTACTTCAGCACTTGACAGCTTCGTGTCTCATTTTCAGTTGTACAAGTAAAAATAGTTGAATTTATTTAAAAACTTACACTTTGTAAGTGTACCATTGTATCTAAACTGTCTCATAAGGACGGTCCTGGGATGGATAAGCGCAAATCCAAAATGAGCGAGTGGCTTACGGTCATGTTCTCCAAAGCACATTCTCACACACAAGCAAGTCAGTACAGTGTCAAACATAATTAGACCAGCCGTCTACAAGACAGCCACAGGTGCAACCAAGCGGAGAGAAGAGGTGCAGGGCTCAGCGCTGTGCCAGGACAACAGCAGAACAACACTCGTTTTTAACTTGTGTATGGCATATGCAAGGCAATTCATATACATATAGAAACAGATATATATTGTACTGTCTTGTTGGGATGAAAGGAGCCCCTTTCAAAAACTCCATTATTAGATGCTACAAGGAGATACTATAGGAACTTTTTACTGGGGCAGACTCCTCAGACCCTTCTCAAAGGATCTATAAATTTAATTCTTAAGTTAATCACTTAACTTGTTACTGAGCAAGAGAAAAAAAAAAAAACACCCACTCTAATCCATCATAGCTCTAACACCCATCTGAACAATACAGTTGAATCCAAAACCAGGTTAAAATGCAGATTATTCCAAAAATTGAAACAATTGTGTGCATTTCCTTAATTTCATAGTATCTCCTTCCTAGAAATCTCACAGCCAATCAAGTAAGGTAGAAGTAATCAATCACCCACATTTGACTACATTTAGCAGTATGTGGATGTTTTTTTTTCCCCCCTTGGATCAACTATACTCACTTTCACAGCTGATTAAAAAAAAAAGTGCTTATCTATTCCAGCAGATCAGGATGCTAAACTGGCTCCAAATTGGTCAGCTGCAAAATTCAGGGCATATTGGAAGTATCTCTTAGCAGGATTCAGCCTGACATGAAGCACAAAAGCAAGTGATAAAATGAAGCAACACATGCATAAAAAAAAAGTTTCTAGACATCAGTTACAAAGCCAGTAATGGTTATTTTAGGAAAGCAGTATGCTCAGGCACAGGAAGCATAGAGATGCTCACTGCAGATACTCAGTAATTGCTGCTGGCTCGGGCTCTCCCTGCTACCTCAGGCAGCACAGTGGGCTGCTGGGGCAGAAGCACACAAGGAGTAAAACAGTGTCATGGGTGAACCTACAAAACTTCAAACAGCACTAAGTGCACTGCTGGTACCTCTGAAAAATAATAGTTAGCCTATTAGGTTGCTTTCCCCTCTGTGAATTATCTGTAGTTCAGCAAAAGACCCGGAGTCCTGGCTCAGCCATTCACTTTGCTTCTCCAGGCATAACTGAGCCGTCTGCTCCGTGTTTAGGTTATTGCATAATTGTGAGCACTTCGTGTCCGCGTTGTGCACCTGCCCAAGCCTGAAACTCATTTAATGGCGTGAGGGGGGTGGTTAGGGTTTTTTTTTTCCCCTCCATCTGTGAATACTAGAGATCAAAAGTTGGCAAATGAAACATAAATGTCCTGTCTCTCCAACAGCCATAGGTGAGCACTCTAAGAGAGTCTGCGAAACGACCCGAAGGTCTCTGAGGAATGTCGCAGTCCTAGCCATTTGGCCAAAGAAAACCCATCTGCAGTCTTAATAAGAACATGAAAACAAAGCTGACAAAGACAGCAGTTTTGTGCCTCCACAGAAACCTTGGTCTGCTGTTTGATAACACTTTTGTATTAATAAATATATATTTCAAATATTTGCATGAGTAATGGCCACATTTAAAAAAATCCTCCCCCAAAAAATCAGCCTGAATGTGTTGTCACTGCTTGAGTGATTTCTTAAAAAAAAAAAATCACTTTAAAATCTGTATTTTTCTGGAGAAAAAGACCCATAATTTACCTTAGTGTTTCATTTATTACATAGCAAAGGATTAGGTCTTTAAGCTGATGCAAATCATGGCAGTTCCAGTGGAATCAGTTCATATCACCTGAGGGACTATATCAATTCATTTATCCTTATTATTTTCTTATATTGTCAGCATCATCTTTCCTATGCCTTTGATATTTTCCTACTTTAATCAACCCAGTAGCCTTGTTATGTGTAGAACAACATCATAATTCAATTTTAATCTCACAGTTTTTTCTTGAAGCATTTTTCCCCCCGAAAACTTGACTGATTTTTCATAAAGGTGAAAACAGATACTCTTTAATACTTGACATGTAATGCAACTCTACCATCCTATGCAGGCTGGAAAGGTCTGTGCAAGCTTTCAGACAGAGATTAATCAGGCAAGCAGATGAGACAGACATTACCCTGCTTTGCTGGAAATCCTTGTACTGAATTTCTAAGTGTTGAGTTTCCATTTAATCCCATTGGCCCATGGCAATAAAATGGCATTAAGCTCCAAAGCACATTTGAAAGCCCTGTTTAAGGCCAGAGTTTTTAATGGGGTGCTTGGATTTAAGCAGACTGAAAACTCCAGTTCAGGTGCTCCCTAACCTTCCAGGTGCTGCCGTTTTCAAAGCATCTATGGCTTGACCAGCTGCAGTTGCTGCTCAGCCTAAACACTGATCCCAGCCCAAAACTAGTGACCTTCTCACAGCCTTTAGCTAAGCAGAAGTTCTGCAAGTACCTCCTTAGCCAGGGGACCACCACAGAGAGTCCCATTAACATCCTGACTGCAAGAGAAGAACCAATTGTGAAGAAAGCAGAAGTTTTGATCTAGACAACCAGCTGCAAGGGCAAGGCCTGCCTCAGGCAGAGGAAGCCCCAGGCTGGTCGGCAGGCAGGCCACAGAGCCCATCTTGGCTCCCTATCCTAAACCAGCTGACACGGCTTCTCGCTGGGCAGGTGATTATCATGGAGACCTTTCCAGAGCTTAGGCAGAAGTATGTTCTAATGCAAGGCTGAAGTTCAGCTGAGTAGCAGGAGTCCGTTACCTGAGCTGCTGCATCTTTTGGCCATGCAGATCCCAAACATCATTAAAAAGCTGGCAGTAGGCACCTGCCTGCACCCTTAATTGCCTAAAAGCCCTAGATAGCCTGGTTCCGAGATTTTAGTTATCAACTCCAGCAGAAGCAAGTTAATGCTGGGAGAAGTGGGAGGGCAATAGGGTGCCTAATGGTGGGGTTCTTTTGCTGACCAGTGTTCTTAAAAAAATAAATAAAAAAAAAGCCCAAAACACAGAAAATAGTATTCAAATACCAAAACACTTCAGCCCATTCAAGCCATTATACAAGGTTTTATAGAACAGAATCATAAATAAATCAAAAAGCACTACAAAGACAAGGATTTCATTACCTTTTGTTGGTCTGGTTACAGGCTAGTAATCCACAGCAGATTACTGGAATATAATTGGCCTACATACTATTTACTATTTAAAGTAAGTTATTATGGAGTATTCCTGTGGCTGCTTACTCCATCCATGCATGGAGAATACATTTTACTAAGTTGATTGGAGTGGAATGAGTTAGCTTATAGTTTTATTTTTTAAAGAAAACTTCTGCATATTCATACAACTTTCTAGGAGGCTCTTGTAAACAAAGAATTATGTTCATGGCCACAGCCAGAAATAAGATATGTCAGAGGTCTGTAATCCGTTCAACAGGGATTCAGTCATGGCCCAAGGGTACATCCTTAAAAGGAAAGGGTAAAATAACTGAGGCCAAGGCCTAAAATGCAGCTCTAGCTTTAATCATGTTGTTGATTTAAAGCATAATGTGCCTTTTTTTTTCCTGACAATTGTCAAAACCCATTTTGTTTTTCTTGACGTGACTAGAATGGCCCCAGTATCTCTAGATAGACCGTGCCTGTTCCTCACTCTGCTCCATGCTTAGTCCCTGTGCAGCTGTATACATTGTCACTGAGATGCAAATATACATGCCTTATGTAACTAGAATCTCTTGCCTCCTGCCACTGTAAAAATACATGGAAAGAGTGAGGAGCAGAGAGAGAACAAACGTGCTACAGATGGTCACAGTCTTTTCCACAACAGTCTTTCATTAGAATCTATATATTTGAAAAAAAATGAAACCATTCTGGGGAAAGTTTTGATAAGATGGCTTTGTAGATTTGGGAACTGAAAGGGAAAAGGAGGGAGAATCAGAAAGGGGAATACCCAAGCGTTCAATCCTCACTGAAGATTTTCAAACAGTTCTGCTTGTTAAAAAAAAAATCAAAGGTTTTGCTTTCAAGTCAGAATAAAACTAAATAAATTGTAAAAATTGTGTGTGAAGTGGAATTTGTTTTTCTTGTTAAGACATAGTCTCTCTTAATATACAGAATGGTGGAATTTAGGAAGCAGAGAAAAACTCAGTTTCTTTGTTTTCAGGTACAAAGTACCACAATAAACCAGCTTGTAAAATGCTAGTCCAGTGCCATCCAGCACGATTGTCTTGGGACTAATGCTGATTGAGAGTCTTCCATTAGATATTTTCAAATACACAAGTGAAAAGCATAAGGACATTTCCAGAAGAGCCCCCTTGCTTTCCATGGTACCATGGAACGGGGTACTGACTGTAACCCGGGTGGCTACAATCCCAGGAAGATCTGCAATTTGTGAACGAAGTAGCAGCACTGTTAAGATGTGATGGTTTAAGGCTATCGCACTCTTGGCATGCAGACTCCACAGCATACTCCCATGTACGTGGGACTATTACTATAGCTGAAAGTCTGTATTTGTACATAATTTGTAGCGTTCCAAAGAGTTAAAAGCAAAGATGGTTTCAACACTTCTGAGGATATGAGATTAAAGCGTTCAGTAGTAGTTTCTGAAGATTATAAAAATATTCCTAGCATACACGACTGCATATGCTGTAGGACTACAGCAACATTTACAATACCCTCTACCCAATACCCACCTCCAAGTGTCTGGCTTGGAGCCTTCATCACGGAAAGGTCCCTCTCCATCTCCTGCTCCTTCCGACGCTCTCGCGCCTCTCTTCTTCCTTTCATTCCTCGCTTCTGTCTCTTGCTTCTTCCTGCCTCCTCTCGCTGGCCCCAAGTCTCTGACCCGGGGCCACCAGACCCACAAACGCAGCACACGAGCAGAGCGACACAGTCCACCTGTGTGCAATGACCGCGTGGCACCGAATCAGCAAGGTCCCTGTTCACGTATTAACAGTGAAATCTTGGCCCAAAGTAAACCGCAAAAACTCCTGGACTCCTGCCAGGGCCCAAGAGTTCCCAGGGAAAGGTTCAGACAGTGGATGGGGAGGGAGAGTATTCTCAGAGCATTCCAGGAGTTCAAGGGAAACTGGTGGTGTGATCCTGCAGTTTTTTCTTGGGCAAACGTCCCCACAAGTACTACATATTCCCCCAGGAAAAATCATTGGGACTGCTAACAAGGTCAGCCTGACTGCAGCGTCTTCAATGTACTACAAATACTCAGTGCTCTGCAGAATCTGTGTAACAGGAGAAAGCAACATGCTTTAAAATACACGTGGGAGCTGCTCAGTTAAAATGCACTTTGGGAGTGCATTCCTGTGAAATCTATTGAAGAGAATTAATCCCTTGGGGGCAAAGACCAGGACTATCATTACTCCGAGTTCTGTACTCATATCTGTTGTAGATAAACATTAAATAATAAAAAGATGCAATAATCTAGTAATAGCCCATTTCAGGTTTGTACAGCAACTACTTTATTATTTTCAAATGCAAATGTTTGCATTGTTTGCTATTTTACAATTTTACAAACTAGGTATAAAAGACCATAAATAAATGACATAAGTTATGTGTACCTAAAGTTCATGGAGGGGGAAAAAAATTACAAATTAAAACAAAATAGAAAATCTATATATCTAACCCAGAGATCGTTCAAATGCACGAACCAAGAAATGCTGTTAGATTTTTTCAGTATGAACTAAATTATAATATGCCTCATACATTCTAATTGTAACCACAGTCCTTGCATATTCCAACATACTTGCAGTGATACAAAAAAATAAATGCACTCTCTTTTTATTTGTCTGATTAGTATTTCAGATTTTTTTTTTTCTGGTTATGAAAATGTCACGTAAAAGAAAAATACTGCTTTTTAAGTCCTGTTTACTGGTTACTTACCAGCCTTTTGTATTTTATACATATATATTTTTTAATACATAGATCCATCACAAAGTTAGTACAGCAAGAAACCTGGACAAACAGCAACCAGTGGTGTGGTGAGCAGGCCAGCTTCCTAACAGGGGATTTTCATGCCAGAGTCCCGCTGATAGCACGTTCTGCAACTGGGAAGCGCAGGCTGCTGCTGCGTGTCCACGCTGCTCCGCTGCACGTGCCGCGTTGCCGCGCACCCTTCATGCCTCCTGGTACCAACCTGCCCTGCCTGGCCTCAGCCGGCGGCACGGCTGCGTTCGCCCCCCCTCAGCTCTCCTGACCTGTAATTCCTCGTTTAACGAACTAAAAGGGGACGAGGAGGAGGGAAAAGAGGAGGGAACAGAAGCAACTTTGCGACGCCACTTTATGGCTCTGGTCAATGCTGCGCACTCTTCTCCTGCGGCACATCTAGCTTTCTCCAAGGTGCATCTGGGGGACAGCTCGTCTCGCGGCAGGCTGCAAGGAGCCCTCGGCAGCCAGGCGGCACACAGAGCCCATCGCTACCCACGCGGTCCATTGCCCGGACTCTAGCGTACAGCTCCGCTCAGAATTAACAGTGAATTCTCCGAGCACAGTAAGCTGCTCTAGGTAGTACCAGTGATTTGGGACCCCAGAAGAGTGCCTTCTGCATCACTTCACTCAGCTTTCTGTTACATGGATGAGGAACAGGACATGCTTTTGCAGCCCTTCTGCTAACTGCAGTAACCTTAAAAGTCTTGTATTTTTGTTCCATAACTGTGCTGGGAGCTATCGACCTGTTTTCATTATTAAGTTACAAGATTAAAATTTTTCACAGCTTGCACACAGAGCAACATGCTTCTGTGAATGGAAGAACTGCATATATTTGTTCGCATTCAACAAGTTTTTGAAGTCCTATTTTTGTAGATAAAAAAGGCTACTTAAAAATTCAGTTCAGGGTTACCAGTGGATGGATATGCAAGCGTTGCCTCCATCACCTTGTCATTGGAAACTGGGTTGGTTTTGATCATGAACAGCACGTAAAGAAAGAAGAATAAATGATAGTTATGAAAATCTTTTTCACTCTTATGGATCCTGTAATCCACCACTCCAAAATTAATGTGAAAGTGCCCCTGTTTTAGGCTTCAGAGCTACTCACTAAGGTTAATGTGGCAGCTAAAAACACACCTACAGATACAGAAATTTAAAACTTTTTTTGAATGTGTGTGTTCTTGCTGCCATTGCAGACACAAGCTATAGCCTGCTCTCATACGACAGAGGGACTCTCGCACTTCAGAGGTGCTTTCAGCGCGTTCACAGGCAGTTCTGCACATGAGGTGACTTGCACATACACACACACACACACACAAACACACATACGCACCTTTTGTAGGAGATAATAATCCATTATCCATTCAAGGAAAAAAATATATTTATATCACTGCAATGGCACGTTTTGTGTAAAATGCCACTTCGGCAATGTATACAGGCAGCTCACAGCAACTGGTTTCTTTGTGGTGGCACCTGGCCTGGCGTCCATGGTAACAAGTGTAGAGCTCTGTCACCTGCATTCATCTGAGATGCAGCAGTGACAGCCGGGGGATGAGGAGAGAAAATAACAATATATATAAATAAAACCAAAGGTAGAAAGAGAAAGCAGAAGGGGAGAAGAAAAATCAAGGAGTCTGCAGGGCTTTGACCCAGTACATTCCTCAAATGACAACTGGATGCTGAGTCTGGGTTGGTTATGTTCCAATGAAGAAAAAAACAGAGGGTTGGAGAAGAAAAAGAAGAAAGTAAAAGTCACACTCTTCAGAGACCAATGACTGTTCAGTGTGTTTCTCCCAGAATCAGTGCTAGGGAAGACGTAACTGTGGATCCAGAAGGCTTCATGTCTAGTTTTAGGTTCCTCCATGGTCCGTATGATCAATAGGATGGGCTGTGAGGCCACGAAAGCAAATTCTAATTTCCCTGCACAACAGAAAACATAAAGATATTAAAACATATGCAAAATAGCAGACGTACACCTACCCTCCTCTTAGATTTCCCAACTGCTATATCTTAGTTTTGGGTTCACCAGCCCCTCCTTTGCTGGCAAAATGGCTAATTCACATCAAAGGAAAAGCCCTGATCTCATCTCTGCCCCTGTGAAGAGGTGAGATGGGAGCAAGTTCACAGAATTAAACATCTCTCTCAGACTGGGGGAGAAGGATTTCCTAAAGGATGAAGGAGAAAGCAGGAGAAAGATGCAAGTCGCCTAGATACCAGAAGAAATCAGGCCATGGCTGTTACAACCTCCTCACAGGCAATTTACTTTGCCAGCAGGACAGAGCAAAGCTGCAGCTTTTCAGGTGGGAACCCTTTGCCTTCCTTGTCCCCTTCTTTCCCTCACACTGTTTCCCTTTTAGGTCTTGTTTCCATGCCATAATGTAAATGGATATATAACATACACATGTGCCACATATTATTTTTTAATCTGCTTTCCTGCAGCTAAAATCACATTCAAGTGCGTGCCCTCACACTACTCATATTTTATCACAAGGAGCTTATAACCATGAACAGCAGTTCTGAACATTTGCCATCTGAACTGCCTTCAGAGGCAGTCCATTTTATATGGACAAAATGTTACATTCATTTTGTATGGAAAATATTGAAGTATTTTGAACAACTGTTACTAGATGCCAACAAAACAATTCTTCAAATTGTCCAGGAAATTGGGTGCATTTTGTTTTTATGGAAAAGGACAATCTCAACTTTATGAAACAGATTTACAGCAATGGGAATCTTAAAATCTCTGCACTTAAGAAGTGAAAGCGATTTTGCTGCTGAAAGTACAGCTATTGGGTCTTTAAAATGAGGAAACTGTTGCTATGTTGCTGGAAAAATGATGGTTTAAAACATGACGATTTAAGCAGTTTTTTAAAAGAAATCTTAAATTCCTCCAAATGGAAAAGCTTTTATGAGTAATACTGCAGAGCGGTTTTTACTAAGCTACCATGACTCGACAGGGTCCAAATTTAGCACCCCATACCCTGCTTTCTGAATAAGCTGGAGTGAGGGAGAGTTACTGGTTAAAATAAGCAAGTCACTGTTAACAGTGACAAAAAATGATGTGAGCAACATTGTGGATATAGTATTTGTCCAGCTCGGCTGTTCTGGATTTAGAACTAATGTAGTGATTTTAAAAATCCTGACATATAAAGCCTCTAAAATCATTTCTGAAGTTGCTGTCAGGTGCAGAGTGGGACCAAAATATTATAGACCAAAGAAGCAGTCTCGGAGGCATCAAAATAGAAATCTCATCTTCCAGACATTTTGCCCAGCCCAGCTGAAATACAATGTCTGTTTTAGAGCCAGTGTCATGAAAGTTCTCTTCTTTCCCATCACAGCAAATATGGGCCCAATCCTGTCTCTTATTTAAGCTCTTCGTATAAATTTGGTCCTCAAAACAACCTTAGAAAGAATCTAATTTATACATTCTCGCGGTCCCCTTTTTACTGGTCAAGAAGTGTTACAGAAGCCTTAACATAAATTACTAGAATTCAAGCTAAGTGTGTTTGGATCTTTACTGAACAAAGCTTTATCTCGTGTGAGCTAGTAAGGCCAACCACACTCCTGCAGCAGCAACACCCACGCGGCAGCCGAGGGGATGCTTCCTCTCAATTTGCCGCCTGGTTCTCAGAGGAGATGCAGGGCAGTTTTTCAAGCCGGCTGCACTCCACCTTGGCTGCCCATGCACACAGAGGTGCGCATAGGCCTTAACCATGCTGCCTAAAGCCACTGGGAAAAGCATTTGAGACTAGAGTTGGGAAAGAAAACCCAAGCCACCATGCCAGCTGGCATATGCCTTGCACTCAGACCCACATGCCCTGATACTCCAGTCTACAGGGATGCCCCAAAAGCTAATTTGATTCTTGCAGCTGATGAGACTGGATCACCCTGTCTGAAGAGTCACACTTCTGCACACCGTAGAGCTGTCACTGTGCCCTACACCCAAACCATGCAAAACACGGCAGGCTGCCTGCACAACCCCATTTTCTTCTGCTCCCACACAGATAAAACCACTGACACAGCAACTGGGACTCATCTTAAAACACAAATATTAGTTCCACTACTTCTCAGGAGAGGGCAGGAAACCTCCCTGGTTCTCCTTCTTAATACATTTGTGAGTATCTGTACTTTAGAAAGCTACTCCTCCTTTTTGGGAGATCCAGTTCTTCCACTGAAAAAATAAAGGCTTCTCTAGTGCTCAGTGAGAACTGGGGGGTCAGGCTCTTCCCACTCAGCTGAGCCCCAACACATACTCCAGCACCTCATCTGCACATGCCAACATGCAACAGCTTGTGAGCAAGACCAGGCTTTGAAACTGCACAATTTTCACTTTCATCAAACAGAGCAAACAGTGCGAAACACTAAGCCATTAGTCTGGGAAACCAGCACAGGATTATCCAAACCTGTTGGGAACCCCCATGTAATACATATTACAGCACTTTTTTTCCATATAGTGATGAAATTGGAGCACAACTTAAGAAATAAAGCACCCTGAACACTTCACAGACTCTATTTCCACTGACCTTCTCTCTGTGGCAAAGGCAATTGCTTCTTGAAAGAGAAAAGAAGTCTGAAAGCTCCACAGCCACAATTATCACAGTTGACTACTGGCAAGATGTTCACAAAATGTCTCTAAGTGGCAGGATTCAGTACGGCACAACAACAGCCGATGATCTCCCAGAAGTCCAGTTTTGCCCAGTAATCCACGAGGTGGGTCATTTCATGTCTCAAGCCCGTAAATGGGTAGATCACTAAGCGACAGGCACTGATTAGCCAAATGATATTCTCACTGAGGTTTCTGCAAGGTATTAGTGATGCATCAAGTCTGCAAAAAATATCCTCGGGGAGATTCTTCATTCCAGTGAAAGATGTACAATTGTGGTTTCACCCACAAATAAAACGCTATGGTTGTAATCCTACAGGTCATAGGGGGAAGGAAAGTAATTCGTTTCTGTTTTTTAAGCACAGTATCTGGCAGCAAACATAGCATCAAAACTTGAATGTGACTTTATATTTATATAGATACATGTATTTTACATATTGTTGATCAACAGAGAAGTATGTTCCAAGAAACAATTTGTTCCAGGTCTGGTTTAAAATGACAGCTTGTCATTTCTGGAGGCCCCCCTCCCAACACACAGGCTCACTTTCCGCAATCTGTACATCAAGCAATGCTGCAGATCTTTATTTCGACGGGCGAGGAGGAGACGAAGTAAAAAAAGTGCAGTTCTTCAATTAAAGTGCATGGATGAGGTAAACTAATTTCAAGAGTCTTGAGTTTGTTCAGTACTGGCTCAGACGGGAACCATTCTGCCATGCATCTGTTGCATTTGGGTGCGCATTGCTTGGACGCTGCTCAGGATCTTGTTCTGGTGCGCGCTGGCGGTGATCCCGATCCTTGCCAGGTCACTGTGTAAAACAAGAGGAGAAGCAGGGGGCTGAGAGCCGTGGATCAAATGCTGATGTCAGAGAAAAATATTAAGAGCCAACCACAAGTAACACGGCAAAAGCAAGGCAGATGTACAGAAATGTTTAATTAAATAAGTGAACGCATTGTGGAGGCATTTAAAGTTCTGCTCCGTCCAAATGAAAGGCATTCCATTCCTTTAATGAGTGCAATGATATGCAGCACAAAGCAAAAGAGGCCGATTAAATCCAGATTTACCAGTTTTTTGTTATATCGCTGAGTACTTACTCCTGGTTCACATGCACCACAGCCTCTAGGGTGGTATAGCCAGCAGCTGTGAAGTTATCCTTGTACCGCTCCATTTTAATGGCTTGGAGCCAATCACCGACAGAAACAACCGCCGAGAACTCCGGGGAGCTGGGATCCAGCAGGGCTGTGCTGGGCCTGAATGCCAAGCAGCGAAAGGACAGAGAAATCACGTCAGCTGAACCACCACTCTCAACCCCAGTTTGGCCCCTGCAACGACTATCCTCAATGACTGCGGCAAGCAAGAGCAGCAAGCTGAGCGCCTAGTGAAACTCGTGGCTCTCTGCACACAACACAGTGGCAAGAAACGTAGCAAAACGTAAGATAACAGGCCAATCCGTGCCACAAATGAATCGGACCCTGGATGTCCATCGCTGCTTTCAGCTGTAATTTGAATGCCTACACCGTTTACAGTTTCGGCCTCGGATGCAACCAGATTTGTTAAAAAAAAACCTCAATAAGCCGTAAAAAACAAAAAAGATGGCAATGCTGTAACATGTTCAGCCTACTGTGTCTCTGTCTCTCACACAGCAATTCAAGACCTTGCCAGTCCCGCATACGTCAGGCCTCAGCTCAGCAGCTATAGAAACACTGCTGAAGTATGAGCAAAGGAGCTGGGAGCTCGCAACCTGCCAGACTGGTTTGGAGCACAAAGCTCAGGGCGGGTGCAGATAAGCCCTGTTTCTAGCCAGGTTCACAAGCAAGCTCAGTGCACCGAGACAAGCTCAGGACAGCAGGGAGTTAATCTGCTCTTTAATCAATCCATCCCTGACCAGCACGTGTGCCAGGCCTGGCGGGAATACTGGAGCTTTGATCTTTGTTTGGGCTGTGGAATGTGCTTCATTTTCCCTTGCACAAATTTAACAAAATTCATTTCACCTATTAATAACTCGTTTATTATTCCGTGTATTTTGTAAATCACATTGTTTCACTAAGCCTTTATAAATTACTACTATATACCTAACCAAAACAATTATCATCCAGCAATTTATTTGAAAACGCACAGCCTCAAAGATCAGGCGTGCAACAGCATTGTAACGTATTGCCCAAGGCACTGTGTTCATGCTGGTAACACTTGGTACAACTCTTTTACTGTACTATCTAACATCAGACCAATGACTGCAACCTAATTACATACAATTATGCTCCACATACAGTCAGATATTATATTAACGTTATATGCATACTTGTAATCCATACTCCATACTATAAAGGTGTATAGATAGCCATGCACATGAAATAACCTTGAACAGGCTATTAACTTTTGTAAAATAATAATAATAATAAAATTTTAAATTTATATATATTTTATATATACATATACATATATATATAAAATGAAAAATATCTATATAGAGATATAGATACATGAAAATTGCAACAAAACAAAATGAAACAGTTCGTAAATTATCAAAGCAGATCAGACTGTGATTCCCACTATCTAAAATATTTAACCCATAGTTAGAGCAGTCTAGAAGAAATGTGCTGACAGTGGCCTCACAGGGTTAATAATTCCTTTTCTGATAACATAAATTATAAGCAAGAATCACAAAGGAATCTACAAGTTTAAAAATGAACAACAGCTTTTTCCAGGATGTTAGCCGGCTGGAGGCTAAATCAGGACATCTCTGGCCTCTGTTACTCTTCACTGATTCAAGAAACTTCATTTTGCAATTGCCAATGGATATTTCTGTGCCTTTCCTTCTACTGAGAAATAATTTCCCCTTATTTTCCCCTTGTTTCTTTTCTTATAAGCTTTTTCCCGATTTGCTGTAAACAAATGCACCTTACAAAGCAAAAATATTTGAAAATAATACAGCACAGCTGGTATAAATTAGCAAAGCTCCTGTTAATTCATCAGTGTTTCACTGGCATAAAGAAACTGCTGATCTGCCCCAAAACAAAGATTTTTTCTTCTACAGTGCTGGGAGTTTCCTTCCTACTATGTTCCTTTTACATGTACCAGGTATACCAAGCTTAGCAAACAAAATAAAACAAAAATGTAACGTGGGATCAGTGGAGACATGAAACTGGCTTTCCACAAAATTAAATTCAAATTCACATAAAAATTAATCCACACCTTCCCAATGCCCACAAGGTGTTGGCTGTAATGCTGTAATGCTCATTTGCAAATCTGACACAAATCTAGGGTTTATAAAACTTGATGATGTACTTTTCCTTCAGAAAACCACATAATTACTGCTAGTTACACCACATTAAGGACCCTTGCAAGCCCTTTCACTGTGGGGGCAGAGGAAAAAGACACTTCACACTTTGCCTTCAAACAGAGCCTGACTGCACCAGAACTTTTCCAGGATGTACTTAAATCCGTGTTATAAAGGCAGTCAGCGCTGGTGTAATACAGCAAGTGCTCTGCTCATTCGGTTTGCCTGCCAGCAGAGCGAGGCAAGCCTGGAGCGCGCCGTGGGGCTCAGCAGTGCACCCCTGCAGCCCCTCAGCTCTCCTGCGCGGTGCGACCTAGTGCCGTGCTGTCTTGGTGCTGCAGAGCCACGGCGCAGGCTTGAACGCGAGCGCACAAGCCTGGTGACTTACACCTGCCTGTCGCCTCCAATGTGCTCCCTCATACATCACCATTACGAAAACACAGCTGACCTGGAGCTTTCGCCGCCCGTCCTCTTCAGGCTGTTGGGGTTGCGGATGAGTTTGTCCAACATGTTGACGATCTGTCCAAATTTAGGCCTGTCACTGCGTTCCTTCTGCCAGCAGTCTAGCATCAGCTGATGGAGAGCAATGGGGCAGTCCATCGGGGGTGGCAGCCGATACCCTTCTTCAATGGCTTTAATAACCTATAAATGGCACAATTCGGAAGACATTAGAGAGCATCAGATGCTTCTCACATCTACCAGCTGAGCATCATTTATCCTAGAGTGATCCAAATTATGGAAACAAATCCTCAGTTAAGTGAAACAATGTGGAAAACTTTACTCAGACTCAAGCAGTTGGTGGTCTCAATGCTGTCATTTCCCCTTGACAATTCAAAAACCAAAAGAGTTACAGCAAGTAGAGAAGCAAATCTTAGGATCTGTTTATGAGGACTGAAGTATAATTGTGAATGTAAGAGCACTGCACACACTTCAACCCAGGGAGTGGCAATTAATACAGAAGAACATGAATATTAGGTACAGCATCCAAAGCAGACATCGGATCCAGCAGGGGAATGCCTCAAAAAGAGAACATGGCATATAGGGAGGCAAAATAGCCCACATTAGAATTAATCAGCTATCCCTGGTGGACGGCGGGTTGGAGAAGCAACAACTCCACAGGAAATCTGTTAATATCTGCCAATTCTGGATGCAGCATGTTGAAGCTCAAGTTTTCCCCATCATTTTCAGAGGGCAGCAGAGGCAGCCCCTCCTGGGCTACCTCTCTCCAGCAGTAGCCCAGGCCCTGTACAGAACCTGTTCCCTCAGCACTGCATGCCCTGAACTAAGAAATGCGGAGATAAGAAACCATCTGTGCGACCTTAACAAAAAGGCTCTGGAAAGCACTGCTCGCACCACTGTCGAGGGGGAAAAATATGGTATGTCTATACCATGCACTAAAAAGGGGATGCAAAGACGCTAACACTGGCTTTGGCTGTGCTCTTCAAACTAGCTTTTCAACATGGTGTAGCATTGCACACTAGCACTGTGTACCAGCCTAATCCGCTAGCTCTAGGTTTGTTGCACTGAGCCCTACTGTGCTGTGTGGATGTGCCCTATATAACTACGATGAATCTGATGATTTTTGTTCTCTTGCTAAGTCTTGACGACTTCCTGTTAGCAATGGAAAGCAAGACTGAGTGCCAGAAGAGACATTTCACATCAGAAGGGAATTAAAATTAAATCCTCTGTTTAGATTAAATGCCATCCACATCTAGACACTCCGAAAATGTTCAGCTGTATATAAGAAAGCAGATGATTTGTAAAATGACTTAACCACTCCCATGGCCATATATTCAGATTAACATTTTATTCTTCTTTTATGCTTATAAATTCCCCGGGGAAAGAATTATGGATAATCTATGTCTCATTTTCACTGTTTTTTTTTTAATTTAATAAAAAATCTATTAGAAAAAGCCCTTATTAGTATTATTATTAAATACTCTTCAGAAATAGCAGACATTGTGTATGCTCCCTCTTGGAATACACTGAAGTAGTCCAGATGGTACAGTTAAACAGGACATGCATAATTTAAGAATGGTCATTTAGCAAAGCTGCTTTTTAATGTCCTCGGGGGGCAGCTATCCTACCATTGTGGGGATGCTCTAACTGATAATAAGAATTGGATTTCATATGTATTGTCTTAGATATCCTAAAAGAAATAAAATAATCTGGAAGAATTGTGAACATGCTGGGTTTTGAGGAATTAAGAAGCTGCATTAAATTGTTTTTTTTTTTTCTTAATGACTTTCAATAACACTGAGATTTAATATCAATATTCAAATTTCTCCTTTCTTTACAGTATTATGATCCAAGTGTTTGAATACATTGATTTCTCTTTTCTCTAATCTTCACTTTTCTTTCTTCAACTGCTTATAACTTTATTTTCAAAGAGAAGAGAGAAGGAAAAAAGAGAACAGAAAAAAAGAGAAAAAAAGGAAAAAAAGGAAAAAGAGCAAAGGAAAGAGGGCAGGGAAAGAGAGTGTGTGTGTGGGGGGGATACATGCATAAGCTATAGATCCTAACTTGAGAGTCTGCCTCCCTGACTATGTACCAGGCTTGAGGTATTTATGGAAGCCTTTGCTCTGGAGAGGTTCACTAGGAAAACAGGAATTATGATAACAATTTTAAAAAATTGGGAGAAATGTGTTATAACTACATGACAATTGACTCAGAAAAACATCAGCAAGACATCTAAAGAAAAAAATAAGAAGGAGAGAAAAGGAAAAGGATGAGGAAGCCTCAGGAAGAGACTTACATCTTGATTGGACATATCCCAGTAAGGTCTCTCTCCGTAGGACATCACTTCCCACATGACGATGCCATAGCTCCACACATCACTAGCCGACGTAAATTTACGGTAGGCGATTGCCTCTGGTGCCGTCCATCTGATCGGGATCTTGCCGCCCTGTCACAAAGAAACCCGTGGCTCGTGAGTCGCTGAGCCAGGAGCGCGCGTGGCTGACCCTGTTCTACCTTGCCACTAAAAATACAGAACGGATTTCTGCATGCAATTCCAGAACCGTTCTGAAAAGGCATTCACTTTCTCCTTTTCTTGCCATAAAACTGTCAGATTCAACCAGGAGGCAATGCTGTCCATCTGTTTTCTTCAGTCACAGGGAGGCGAACCAGTAAATTGTTAAAATGTATTTTTATCAGCCCACTTAGATATCTCTGCTTAGGGCAATGCAGAAGTATGAGAAAAGGCCAGGGCTTTTAAAAAGTGTATGTTAGAGATTTAGCTGACAAAACAAATAAGTACATGCTGTTAATTACTATTTCCTTGCTTGCCTGTCTGACCTGTTTGCCCTGTCTCAGAAAAGTGGGTTTATAAACATCTTGTTTTTCAAAAGGGTAAAATAAAGAGAGGATGAACTGGGAAGATCTATGAATGCTTTGGTGTTTCCCATGGGCAATATCCCAAATCCTACAAAGGCTATGAGAAGGTAAGCAAGCTCTGGGCTCTCTTGGTCAATGCACAAGTTTTATGCTGGAGCACGTCCCAAGGCAGCTTTGGATAGCAGTTGAGAGAGCTGCCTCTTGTTATAATTTTTTTTTAACAAATAAAACTCTTCGGGCATCTGATTTGGGCCGCTGGAGGTTCTGCACTGTTTTAAAAGGAACTCTCTCCTTCCTGTTTATCTGATTTTTCCTTAGCTGAGTGATCTCAGGCCAGAGATTTCTCCTTTTGTATATGTTAATATACAAGGTGTTTTTAATTGAGCTTTTGGTTTCCTGCAGTTACATCTGGGGAATGACTTACTTAAGCTGAACAAAGCTTTTAGGGTTTTTTCATTTGCTTTTATGCTTTTTTGATTAAGTTTATTTTGGTAGTTTTTTTTCTCAGCAGTCTTGTAGATACTTTTATGCATAACTGAGTGCAGTGTGTGTATACTTAATAGTTTATTGTCCTCATATATTTCTCAAGTGTTTAATATGGACCTGTTCCAAAGCCTATTGAAATCAAAAGGGATCCTTCTACTGGCTTCTTTGGCCTTTGGATCAGGCCCTTTGTGAATCGACTTGTGGTACTACGTACCTCTTTTGTGGCCACAGGTTGCTTTCACTTTAATGAGTTACAATACTAACGGAGAACAAAATGCACAATCCTCCTAAAACAGGATTCTTTAAAAATTGCATTTTAGTTATGAAAAACTTGATTCCTCCTTTCAGACACAGATGCATGGACAGAGATGCATTGATTACATATGGTTGTCATTTTAAAAAATGTCAATAAGGTCTTTTTTTTCCAGCTGTTTGAGTACGGAAGAGTTCATCCAAATTTTCCTGATTCTTTACTACTGATACCAAATGAAGACAATGCACTGTAATGCAAATTGCATTGATTCCCCGTAGTTTACTTTTGAAAGAAAACATAATACTATATCTGCACTCGCTGAATTCAGAGAGAGACTTTTCTCTTGCCTTTGAGTGTTTGTCTAAGCTTTGATTTCCCTGATATAGCTTCCCAGACCTCTGCCTCTTCCATTTGCCACCTCTATGAGTAAGAAATACCAAGGCTGACCAGCATTTAATAGCACATGAGTCTACCCTTCCCTATAATGGACTGTGAATCCATTAAAGGGTGAGTGTGGGGATTAAACTGCAAAAACTGAGTACTGCAAACAAACCTCACGCTAGGGAGAACAGATGGAGAATGGCAGATATTTAAAAACAAAGAAAAGCAGCAATTAAAAAAAGAGACTTTATAAACTCTCTGACTTCTTTTTTCAGGCAAACATTAATTACAGAGGTATTGGTACAAAGGCTGGTAATGGTTGGGATGTTGTTTTGTGGGCAGAAGTACTCGCATTAGTATTATTTCACAAGCAACATACTAAAATGGCTTAGCAAAATTAGTAACAGTGGGAAGCTGATATATAGAAAAAAATAGGAAGGAAACAAAAAAAAAAAGGAAAAAGGAAAGAAAGTGAGGTAAAAGCATTTATTGCAACCAATCTTGGGAATGTAGGCCTCATACTTTTCCCAGCTGAAGTTATTTGTGTCAAATTTAGGAAGAGCTCCGGGATGGCCAAAAGAGTTCTTTTTTTTCTTGGTGGCAAATCTACACTTGCTGTCTTAAACCTCAGTGGGACTAGTCTCTGGCAAATAATTATGCACCTCTCTAGATGTCAGAAGGAACAGAAGCCCAATTTCTAATTTCTGGCATCAGATTCCTGTCACGTACTCCTAGCACAGTAAGAGAACTAGAAGAATACATGGGTCACATCCTTAGAGAAGAAATACTGATGTAGCCACTGATGTAGCAGTAACACTACATCAATTTATACTCACTATGGAGTCTGGGCCAATGTTTATTTTTATGTTGTGATAAAGGTTTTCACTTATGCCTGAGATTATTTTAAAACAAATCATTGTCACCTCCCACACTGTCGGACAAAAACCTTACATAGAAAAGAAAGCCCACAAGACTTTCCTTTCCTTCCTTCCTTACCCGTGTAGTGTAAGCTGCTTCAGGGTCATCTTCCAGGACGCGGGACATGCCGAAGTCAGACACCTTGCAGACCAAGTTGCTGTTGACTAGAATGTTTCGTGCAGCGAGGTCCCGATGCACATAACTCATGTCAGACAGATACTTCATTCCTGAGCCAATGCCACGAAGCATCCCCACCAACTGGATTACTGTAAATCTGCCATCATTCTTCTGCATATAAGGAAAGGAAGAAAATCATGGAGCATTACGCTAAAAGCTACATTATTGCCATTGCTGAAATTGGCAAAGAGCGTATCTCCGGATCCCCATCTTGTCTGAAATAAAATGCAGCGTTATTTCCTCACTCTCCTAACTACTGTCTATAATTCAACAGTAAAGTACAAACCTAGAGGTTTTGTTACAGCTTCCTATGATGTATGCAAGGTGTCCAGTTTTAATGAGTCTACAGCAGTGTGATGCTTTCAAAAATGGAACAAATCAAAACTGTTCCCTTTTAAACACGAGTTACTTAAGAACCTTGTATTTTAAACATTACATTTAGTCTATATCCTTCTACTTTACATTTATTCTGTTTTTTCATAGGAGCAAAATCAGAAAAGAAACAGAATTTACCAAATATAAACATAATGTCTTTTAAAATGTTGTATTTTCAATATCCCTCTGCAAAACAGAACGAGAATAAGAAACCAGAAAATGTTTCCCAATATAAAATCTCCTTAATTTATTATGAAGCAGTCACCTACCCTGAGGAAGGCATCCAAGGAGCCATTCTCCATATACTCCGTTATGATCATTACTGGTTTACCTAGAGTTTGCAGAAAGAAAAACACAAATCCATGATGAATACTGATGTTAATGGGATAAAAATGGGCTGCACATGATTTTACTGCCAAGACACCTGTCTTACACAATCTAATTTAATTTGAAAAGCACCAAGCTTATGCCTTAGCTGTGGAGAATATTAGCAAGAGGAGAATATTATAGGACAAGAACATTTCAAGGGCCCTATCTAGAAGGTTAACCCTTTGGGTGGCTTGTTGACAAGGTCTTTAGTTAAAGTGGCTCCTAGTCTCTAAAGATTATATGAACTGATAACTGCCAGCTAAGAAGAAAAGATCTGTTCAAACTTGACAGAAATCTTTAGTACAATTAAACTATTTGCAGACTACATAACCTTGCTTTCCAATATGCGATTCGTGAATGCTTTGGTCTCTTTCTCTCTTTTGAAACATCAGTACTTCAGGGGAGTTAGAACACTGTCTGCAGGAATAGTACTCAAAGACAACTATATTAAGAAACACAAAATATAAACTGTTCCTCTCAGCCTTCTCTGTCTTGAATCTGTTTCCTGTGTCTCTCATTACTTATAAATGAGCCAAAGCCATTTGCCTCATGAAGTCAACCACAGGATAAATGATTCAATGAAATGTGTCAGATGTGGGGTATAACGCTTCAGCAGCACTTAGCTTTCCATGGTGCAATACAGAGAACTAGGCCTGGGCAAGCTGAAGAGAAATGTAATGTTACTGGCACAGGGATGCTTTCTAGTCACTTTTCTGTCTAAAAATATTAGCAAATGTATAAATAATGTTTAATGTTGCCTTCAAGTGCTTTACAAAGTCACATGACTCTGAATTTGAAAACACTTAAGAACATACAAGTAACACTAATTATTTCCAGTGGTTAATTATGATTGATATTCAGCACCTGGATATTTGCAGAAATGGGTCCAATATCATCTCCAATTTAAAAGTCATCAACAGGAGATGTAGAGAAGTTAAATGACTTGTAAAAGTTCAAATGGCAAAAGCCTGGTCCTGAGATGCGCACTGTCAAGCCCACCTGAAGTCAAGGGAGTACATGCCTATGAACACCAGCCTGGGATGGAAACTCTTCCTCTCAACTCTTTGCTTTAGCTAAGGAACTACAGTGTTTTCTCCTACAAAGAGAGAGTAAAAAAAAATGTCCCAGAGAAACTGCACTTTTGTACTTAACTGCCTGTAGCAGCTCTGAATATGGAATCATTACCAGGGAAGAAAGGTTCAGTGGACATGTCACCAAGACTGCAGACATCGTCGTTCCAAGACAGAATTAAACTATCAGAACTACTCAGCTTTTCCTTGCTTCTTTCACCAGTATCTGCTCTAGAACCACCAGCTATGAAAACTGCTCTACTGTGAAATGTTGCAGCACTGAGAAGTTCCCATTGTCATTTCTACTTCAGTGCATTTTTTACCAAGTTCCTTCTTCTTTCATTTGTCAGATTTCTATTCTGCAGTAACTTTTTTGATTAGAAAACAACATGCCATAAAGGCTATCCTGAAACTTTTGCATTGTTTCATTTAGGCTAAGATATATGTGCAATACATCACTTATTTCATTGATCATTACTTATTTCACCTGGTCAGTCCCAAACCAGTATTTGTGGGCTTTTTCCTGTTCCTAACTCTCCTCGCAGCTGATAGCAAAACTCCTACTGTTTTGTTTGCATGCAAACCAGCATACTTGTGAAATGCCAGTCAGCTGGGCACTTTCTGATTTGCATGAACAAAGCAGAAAAGACATGGTATTGCATAAAGCAAAACGGTATACTGGTTTAGTGACCTTGGCTGAGTATTTGCATCCTTAAGGAAAGAGATGCAATAAAACCATTCTCACTCTAATTCACCTTTCCAAGCATTCTTTAATAAAAATAGAAAGAACTCCAACTGAATCTGCATATTTCACCATTTCATTTATCCTTGCAACTGTGACTAGAACCCTTCCACAGAACAAATACACCTAAATGAGTTTTAATTAACCTTCCTCAATCACAAGACACTATGTCAAGGTAGAAAGGAAGAAAGGGAGACTCTCTCAGTGCATTAACATGTAATTTCATTACTCAAGCACTTCTAGAGCTGGGGCGGGGGAAGAGAGAGAGGAGAAGTTACCCTCAGCGAGTCAATTATTAAAGTACTTGACTAGCAGCCAATAATGTATTCATGGTTTTCTGCTGCTTCTCTCCCCTCAACCCCCATCTACTCCACTATTTATCTCACATTTTAATTTTCAGTTTATTAAATGCGTTCATTTATCACAGCATTCAGAAAACCTATGGAGAAATTGAGATGAATGTCTTCCTAAGTAGCCCTGTTTACCAAACACCAGCTCTGAGGTAACCAAGCTGGCCTGCAGCAGAAATATTGCTTACCATGAGCCAGGCAATGAAATGTCCTTGGGTCAGGCTACCACCTCCTCGGTGAAAATTTCAAATCATTTTAATTCAGTGACAACTGCATTATGCAAATACATACAGTCATTTATAACTGCCAGAGCTGTAACAGCTATGGGGTTTAGCGCCTCAGTGGGATTTAAACACAAAGATCCTGTTTTGCCTCTTTCTTTCACAGAGGTGCTACAAAAATCACGCTCTATGGCAAACATACTGCAACCTGAACAGACTTCCGTCTTTGTTTAAAGAAAAAAGGAAGAAAAAAAAAGAAAGAAAAAAATACGAAAAGAGAGAGAAAGAGAGAGAGGAATAGACTCACAAAATGTAAATGGAGCATTGTATTTTGATTTAAGTTCTGAGGTCCGGAAAACAATGAGCAAAAGAAGTCTGAGAGCCTTTTTTTTTTTTCCCCCTAGTGAAATTTGTCTTGAAGAGCAAACAGTGACATCCCTTATGAGGCACATTTCAATTACAGTGAACACAGGCAGACTAGGAGAAGGAAACACAAAGGAGTAAGGCGGGGATTTCCAGACACAAGTGGTAAAGTAAGCATCCAGCTCCCATCAACATTCAAGAGAGACAGAGTTTTTCAGTGCTACTGATGGCTTCGACAATCCTCTACTGGAGATATTTTATGATCTTTCATTTGTAACTTTCATTTTGTAACTTCTTATCTACCTAATTTTAATTCCTTTCACTATTAACATCCTGAGTTCCTGCTCAGCTTGCACAGTCTCTCAGCTGCGGGAGCTAAGCTCCACAAATCCCACCCTTTAACAGCAATTCACGGGCTCGCTCTCTGATGTCTTTGCTGCGCTGAGAACGAGTCCCTGAATCCAAAAGGTCTTTCAGGATTAGCTTTGCCAACACGCTACCTAGGGCGGCTGGAACAGGGCCATCTTCAACAGTAACTGCACCAGCTCAGCGGCATATAGTGAACTCGGACCCAAACAGGGCTCACAGGTGTATTTGCAGTTCTAGCCTGGAAACAGCATCCAGCGAGCTCAGTCATTCTCTTTCTCAGACAGAGTTAATGGGCACAGTGAATGCAAACAGACTTAAATAATTTTAAAAAAACCCAACTCAACCGTACAGAAAGATCAGCCAGGTAATTTCTACAAATACAGTGACGTATTACACCGGTAAATCAAAGACAACAAATAAGCAAGTTCCATACTAAAACAGACTACTTCAAAGCCCCGTTCTTTACATTTGTGCTTTTTACCTCAAACATACAATGCTGTGGTTTTGTTTTGATATTTTTCCTCCAACCATTTAAAATTCTTTGCTTACCATCTGCTTCTGCCTATCCTGTAACAATCAGCTCAGTTTCACAAAGATGTGAAAGATGCCTGTTTGGCATAGCAAGAAGGAAAAAAAAAAAAGCTCCGACCCCTGCAGTATTTAATTCCCCCTACAAAATCTTGTACAAGCTGCCTGCAGATAAAGTATCAGTTGAAACCTTAAACCCATTTATAGCTGACAACAAGATTAATGACTTGTCCTGCACTGATTTCCTCCTATTAGCTATCTGTAGATCTGTTCCATCTGTCATTTCACAGGAGAGAGAGTAAAAAGAAAAAAAAAATCCACAGATTTAATTTCTCAGTGACTTCCAAATTGGCCTTGTCATGAAAATGACCTACTTACATTTAGTAACTACACCTTCCAAGTGGATTATATTGGGGTGGTCAAACTGTCCCATGATGCTGGCCTCACTCAGAAAGTCTCTTCTTTGTTTGTCAGTGTAACCAGCTTTTAGAGTCTTGATAGCAACACAGATCTCTCTTTTTCCTGGTACTTTGAGACGTCCACTGCATACTTCACCAAATTCCCCTTCAGGAAAAAGGCACAAGAATCCATTGGTCATGAAGCTGAACTGAAGCATACACCTGTGTTGTCAGACCTTAACAATCAGTTCGTTTTGGGGAACTGTCGCACCAAGACTATTGGATGCCAGCTCTCCGAAAGGCTGATTTAAAACTCTATTTACTATAAAAAAATGCAAACGTTTTGGCACTTACCCACACCAATAACTTTTTCAATCTTTATACAGGAGGCATCAATTTCCTTGGCAAATTCCCTTACAGCTTGGTTCGGATCCTCATATGTAAAAGGATCCACATATGTTCTAACACCTGCAAGGCAGAAATGTTTTATTTGAAGTCACTGATCTATATGCTGCTGAACACAGAACATATGAGACTGAAGTCTTAATGATATACAACACCAAAGAGAGTGTACAAAATGTACTGTAAGCCAGGAATAACTGATGAAAAAAAGGAAGGACTAAATGTATTTTTCCCCAATGTGATTTTTCAATGCAAGCATTTAATATTTCCCAATATTGACTGAAAGAATCAGGCTTTTGCCAATGAGTTTCACAAATCACTGCCATTGCTAACAGATCAACAGCCAGACTATGGATCCATGAAAGAAAAAGATATGAAATTTCCATTTTGGGAGCAAACAAATTCTGAGCTCAGATCCTAAATTTGGTACCTGGGTGACTGAGATGGAAGTAACAGTAGGATTCAGTCCTGAAAAAAGGCAGCAAAGTTCACATTTCCTTTTCTGCAGGACTGCCTACAGCCCATCCAGAAAGATGGAAGTGCTCCTTAGCAGAGTATTGTGGGGAAAAATCATGCCTAGACATCACTAGCCAAGAAGAGGCATTTTCTAGTGGAAAGGAACAAAGGGAAAAACTAGATGAACAGTCTTCCTGTTTTTCCCGTCTAATATATTTTATACAGACACTTCCACTTTCCCTGTTACTAAAATGCATACTTTTTATATAAAGATGGTTGAAAACAAGAAAAATAAACACATTCATCTCAAGAGGAATGTCATTCCTTATTTCCTAAGCATCAGAACATGGGATATGTTTTATGAACCAAATCAGAAACCCCAAGCCCCACTGCCTTTTACCTTGGTTCAAATGTTTCTCCTCATCTGCCTCTTGCTTAGCCTTACTGTACTTGCTGCGTCTGTCAGAACAAAAAAGAACATTACAGTTCAAAATAAGTATCTTACTTTGAGACAAGCTTGATCTTCTCGACCTGCTGAGACTTGAGCTGTTTACACCTGCCACGACCTGGGCTCCCCCGCAAGAGCCCATGACACAACTTACATCTACCAGCCGGGTAGGAGCCTCCTCTCCTCAAACTGCTCTAGGAGTTATTGGCATCAGGGAAGCACAAATCTCCGTATTTGCATTTCGGCATTTAAACAAAGAAAAGAAAGCTGGCATTTCAGCAACTTTTTCTTCAAACGTGCATTTGCAATTCAGTGCAAAAAAGGGCCAAACTGCTTTTAAGCAGTTTAAGTATATGGATTCAAATGCTACAACAGAGGTGTTTTGGTAGATTGATTTTCAAACATAATTGGGCAAATGCCAATACCTACACCCTTATTTAACTGAAAATTTTGAAACAGTCTATAAACACATAAATCACAACTGAAGCAAAGAAAATCTGGCCATCAAAAATGTAATCTTTTTTTTTAATCGCCATATAATTCAGGGGGACAAAAAGAACTCCCAATGGCAGGACCTCTCTCCTGAACCTCTGAGGGGAACACAATAATGTAGTGTATAGTATGTTAATTCTATAGATTATTATTTCTACACCTACACACACAATTACTCATCCAGTTATATATTTAATTAGTTCAGCTTTAAACCTCAAAGGGTAAGTGGCATTAAGAAAAGTTAATAATACAAGTGGTTACTCTGATAGGGAGGATATTGAGAAGTGAGCTCAGCCAAATGTGTATTGCAATTAGCAGTTCCCTGGTGTTTAATGGTATCTAGATGTGGAAGTGTGATTTGGGCTTTTACATACAGTTCACTGAAAATTCAGAATCAGACGTAAGAACAGGCACTACCAAAGAGAAGGCCTTAGTGTTGCTTACTCCTCAGCTTGCTTGTTCCTATGGAAGTCAGGGATAAATGTCCCATCGTGTCAGACCCAGGTTAACTAACTGGCAAAAAGGTCTGGGCTGCAGCAAACGAGAGTGAAAGAAGAAAGAGAAACTGAGACTAAAGGAAAGGTGAGGTGAGACTGGAACAGGGTGTCCAGAGCAAGGCAAGACAACCTCGATTTTGGGGATACTGGAGTGACACTGATAAAAAGCCTGAAAATGGAAAGTGGGTAGAAGGAAATGGGACTGGGTGAGCAAAAGACGTATTGGCAAAGGTGTGTTAGAAGGGTTCAAAAGCTTGGAGAAAGCAGGAAGAAAATACGCGACTTTCAGAGTGTTAATTGGAGCAAATCTTCCCGCGTTTCACCATCCTGCCATCAGCGAAAACCTTTCATGCCCACGAGCAAAAAGCATCTTAATTTCCTGTTCTGCGCTCGGCCTATAAACAACAGCAACTTCCCATCGCTACCAGCTAAGAGGCCATCTCCCAACCTTTGTCTTTGCCATTTATTAGTGCAGTGTGGTACATATACTGTATCAACAGTACAAACTTTAAATTATCCATGAAACAGAAGAAAAAAATAAAAATCCTGTGAACGTGCTAAGACTACCCTATCTATGAACCAAGTCTCACAGCTCCCGACAATATCAGCCAGACTTGCATTCAGACATAAAAAAGCAGGAACATCCCATAATTGGTTGGGAGCTTCTTTTCTTGATGAAAGTCCATTAAACACAAATGACTTCAAAACATAAGAAGAGCATTATTAAAAACCACACTGGATCCAAATACCAGTTTAAAATATTTATTTGCCCGAGGACTTGCAGCACCCGTATAACAGAGCAGAGTTAAATAAAAGGACTACATTCGGCTCCGAGTTATTGAACTGAACAAGGAGGAGTCGGCACAAAATCTCACCTGCTACCATATTGGACCAGGTAAGCTACGGGGATGGCAGACGGTTTTGGCTACTATCCAACCTCTCTCAGGGAAAAAAAAAACGAAAAGATTCTGCATTTTAAGCAGGACCCCTTCAAATTCATTTTATTGATATTCAAATACAGATGGGAGATACAAAACACAAATGTTCTTTGCATGAAAGCATTTTTTAAGGATGAAAAAAATGCTTTTTATCTTACTTTAAAAACTTAAATCACCCTATTAACAGATTAAAAAAAAAAAAAACTTCCCCCCTCCCACTAAAACCCAAGGATGTTCAAAAAGCAAAAGGAAACAAAGGGATTACTGTTCAAACAACATAATTGTAGCTTATTAACTTCTAATAATAGCTTGCAAACTAACTACCTCCTTCCACATCTCCTTCTGCCACCTGCTGACCTTTGCTGCTTGCCCGGGGGCAGGACGCTCCTGGCTGCCGCTGGGAGACGCCCCGGGAAGCTCGTCACCCCGGGAAGCTCGTCACCCCGGGAAGCTCGGCCCCACGGCGAGGAGAGGGGCTCGAGCCGCCCTGCCCCGGCCGGCCGCTCCTCAGCGGCAGAGGCAGCCCTTGCGGCGGGTCCGAGTGCCGTAATTGCAGGGGTTTGGGCGCTGGTGGCTGAAGAGCCGCTATTCAAGGAAAGAGCACAGTGGGGGTCGGCGGCGCAGGCCAATCTACCGGTGGGGCACCCCGAGGGAAAGGACGGGAAGGTCCCTCGCGAGCCCCAGCAGTACCACTAGAAGGTATCTGCAGGCACCGAGGTGCTGCCACCTTTGCCGTCCACAGACGAGAGGAGCTGGAGCGATCGCAGCGCCCTGACACAAGGCTGAGGGAGCGCGCTCAGCCAAAACCAGTAGCAAAAGGTGGGCAAACGTGTTCAGCTAAGTTTGCAGAGCAGAACATAAAGCAGTCTAACAAACAGAAGAGTTTCTGACAGAAACTTTTAGATAACCAACGGATTTTGTAGAAGCCATCTTCCTCCATCCAGCTCCTTGAAAAGAAGTATCTCTTACTGTTTCACAGTTTCCCAAATCCTTTAAAACACTATTTGAAATACTCTAATTTGACTCAGTGTTCCTGTTCAGTAGGGTAGAGTTCAGAAACACGCTACACTTCCTGCTTTCGGCTGTGTGAATATGCTTGCCTTAACCTCAGGAAGCTTAAATTAACATTTAGGCAGGGAAATTCTCCTGTTAACATAAATGCTGTGGTCGCAAAACAGAAAAAAGCAGCTCAAGCTGCCTGAGAGAAAAGTCCCCTGACAAATTCTGTTGTGAAGATGAATTTTTGGATCTGAGTATGGACTTGAAAAAACATAATGTTAAATTAGGAATAATAACCCAGCGTCCAAAAGCGGGCACCTACAGTTTATGTCCACTGCCAACATTTGGCTCATGGATGCAGAGAGGCCACATTTGCAGGCCAAAGCACAGCTTTGATTGTACAAATATGACTTTCAGGTCATGGCTATATTACAAAACCTCCTCATGGGGACTGTATGGACAGGAAAGCATTTTCTCTGCTAACGTAATTTTGGAACAATGTATAATTATTTTGCTATTAAATTTTGCGGGTATAGGAACATTGCAAAATATCCCCAAAGCCCACACCTCTAAATGACATTGGTAAAGTGGTTAAAATCGTTAGCGTAATAGTGGATATTAGATTCTGTTTATTGAGAGCTACTTCCAACTACTGGCGAGCTGTGTACTGAGGAAGGCTATTAATTAACAAGGCACCATGCATCAGTATGTACAGAACAGCTGCCCTGTCTTAGCATTTCACTCTTTTTGTTCTTTCTTTCCCCTCCCTTGGCCTCCAGGGACCTACCAGTACAGAGCCACGGGGCTTCTCTGAGCCCACTGCACTACTTTTACCTCCATCCCCACCAGTGCTTGGACCAGCCTTTCGTCTGTGCTACCCACCTGTTCTTTGTCTGCTTTTTTTGCCCAGTTTAAACACTTCTGGGCAGAGATAACTAAGCAGACAGCCTGAGCAGTGAGAACTGGCTTAGTACACATCAGCATCAGTGAGACTGTCAGCTACCTGGCTCCAGGCAGCCTTTCCTTTGACAGCTTTATGGCCAATACTAAAGAGAATCAATACGAGGGCAAGGGGTTGACATTTCATTTTCTAAAAAGTGATCCATTGAGGGCCAATCACCAAGTAGTGTTTATCAGCCTTGGGAAGTGACATTTTTTTATAGAGGGAGGAGGGGAAGGAATCATCTCAGAACAACTCGACAGGCTCAATTCTCCAAGGTGGCGACTCATAATTAGAAATCCAATGTATCCTGCTATCAATCCTGCCTTAAATAACAAAGTGATCAATAAAAGCAGAGAAGAGATTAAGTCATCAAGCTCAGTGATGCTATTTTCCATTGCAATGGCTTTTAATAAACCTGTCTCTCTGCATTACATATCCATATGTTCTGCTCGTCTTTCTTCTTGCTGGCATGGAGGCTTTGAGTTGAACACCCACAAAAAGCTATAACAATGCACGAGTACTTACTAGATATTATAATCATAGTGACTTAACAGCTCTTTAAGATAATTTAGTGAATAAATCAAGAGAAGTTGTGCACATTTACAGCTGTCACTATTAAACTGATCAGAGACTGATCAGTCTTGAAAAATTGTATCCCTCAGATCCCAGACTTGTGATGAAGCAGTGATATGCCCAGTTTTCTCTTGGAAATACACACAGCCAAAATCATGCCAGTCTTTTTAAATAAGAATAAATACTAAAAGATGAAGTCAGAAGCACTCACATTATGTTTCTGCTACACTGTCCTCCCCATCCACAGTATTTTTCCTGATGCCTGGGTTGAATTTGAGGGAATGAACAAGTACTTGGTAGAAGATTATGGTTCTGCCCTGATCAAATAACCTATTGATCCAGTCTGTTGTGTTACTGCATATGATGCTGAATGACTGCTTTACAGTCATTTCCACTCACAGTGGAAGGACTAACCCAAGACTAATGAAGACTCATACAGACAGCTAGTGTCTAAGACAACTAAGACAAAACTATGAACACAGCAGCAGCCCAGTAGCTTACTTCACAACAGTATAGTTGTTTATTCCCTGTATATAACAAGTCAGTTCAAGAAGATCTACTGTACTTATGGCCATTAAACTTAACATCAAATTACACTATCCACAAATCACTAGTTGGCTTGCTTCTCAGTCAGTTATTGGAATCAGCTTTGCATTTGAAGGGCAAATAGAGCTGGAACTATTGCCATTACATCACATGCTGCTGTGGTACTAATGTTAAGAAGATCAAAGCTACATGGGAGAAGGCTTGTAATGCAAATGCACTGTTTATGATGCTAATCAAAGAATTTAGCTTTGTTTGGAGGAGACAAAAAGCTCCCTCATGAAAGAGAGGGGGGAGAGAGAAGCTTAAGTTCTTACCTCCTGCTGATGACAAAGGCTGCAATGAGAATGACCACAAGAACAACACTGCCAGCCACTGAAACTAGAAGGACTGTGGGATTGGTACCATCGCCAATGATGGGGGAAGGAACTGGAAACAGAAAAGGGAGCATTAGTGTCAGACACCCTCAAAAAATCAACCTAGGTAGCATTCAATGAGGCATTCTGGCTTGTGAAGGCAGTTTAGAGTAGTACTCAAAACCACTTTCAGGCCTTCATTATATAGTCATTTGACACAATTTTCCAAGAGGGCCCTAATTAGCTGAAGACATGATGTTTGATAATGATTTGGGGAACCTCAGTTCACTGAGAACAAGGACTCCCTCTCCTTCTCCCCTCCAGTGCTGCTCAGAGGATATAACGGCTACTTTTTTTTGCCCTCCTAATTGCTTTCCACTCTTCTTTCTTCCTTCTTTTTTTCTCAGTGGGGCCAGACGATCACTCCCCAAATGACACAAAGAGAACGAGTAGTTTTAAAATGTCTTCCCCCTTCCTGCTAGATTGATTATTTTCAGCTGTTAACATCCTAAATGATGTTGGCACAAACTGGCACGACCTTAAATTGATTTGAACAGACCTGTATGTCCAGGATTGTATAGGCTTGGACACATCAATCCCCTGCTACCAAAAAGCATACATGTTTTTGTGGTAAATTTGCATGTTGCCTTGAGCAAAGTGAAAAGCTTTATGGACAATATCATTCAAACATTCTCTTTTTATATGACAGTCTAAGGGCAAGTGCAAACATGTCATCTAATGTAACACACTCTTCACTGATCTATGTCAACAGCTTACAAAGGGGAGTAACAAGGTTGTATTCCTCTGCAAATGAGATAATCCAAAAACATATGCAAACATCTCACATTTACATTAAACAATAATAGCTACATAAATCTCAGAAATCAATGGCTTGCACGTATTTACAGGATGTACATCTCCTTATACCATGTTGAGGTATTTTCATTTAAGTGTCCAGAATACAGCCTATCCAAACAGATGTCTAAGGTCAGATTCACCACATCACTAATAGCATTTGGACGAAAGATGCCACAGTAGAAATGGCAGTTAACAGTCACGCCATGAGTCACACAGCTATGAAGGAACATTTTCCCAGAATAGGTGCCCCATAAGCCAAGCAACTGAAGGGAAACTCCCAACACACAGCTCTGTCATGTTTGCAATGATCTTTCAAGGAGAAGGAAAGATCAATGGACATGTTTCTACCTGTGTTAGTTGTGAACTCAAATGGCCCACTGAAATCTCCATATCCTGCTGCTGTCCTGGCCCGCACATGAAATACATATGAAGTCAGGGGGTTCAAGCCTTTAATGTCAGTGTTCCTGGAGGCTGTCTTCACAATGCGATAGCTGCGCTCATTTTGGTCCTAGCAACAAAAGAACAGAGAAGTGAGCAAGGGAAAACGCCTCACCGTGCTGCGAACGGTGGAATCCCACTTCCCTGCCAAAAGTGTTATGATGAAAGACGATGACTAACGACGCTGGAATTCTCAAATACTTCTCAAAGGTCTCTGCTGTCGGCTTGCTCAATACCCTGAGTACTGCATTCTGGGTGGGATCTCTGAGCAAGCCAAAAAAGGGTGATGAAACTCTAGGTATGATGATCATGTATCATTGATTATTTAAGAAATCACACAATAAATTCCTTTGGAAAACAATCAAGTCTTCCAATATGATTTTGTTGATGAACAAATGACATTTTATTCAGATATGCTGGTGGTGCATTCTTCCTCCTGCTAGCCAGGAGCCACATAACGAAACAGGTAAAACATACAAAACAAACAAACAAACAAAAAAAACTTGAAAATCGTCTTCCAGAAAGTCCCATCTTAAAGGTTATTCTTATTTTTGGCTGGAAAATACTTCAGAAAATATTGTAATTTAGCTTCACTAAAAATCATCTACCTTTTGCTGTATGGGTGAGAGAAGCAACAAAGTGATTATCTTCTTAAAAAAATTAAAAAGTGTATGTGTGCATGTGTGTGACAGTGCAAGAGCAAAAGCAGTTAATTACTCATTATGGTAGACAACCATTTTCACAGAAAATAGTTCTTTTCATGGTTCCACATTCGAAAAAGAGAAGTTATTTGCAGGAATAACATCTTCCTCTAACTCAGAGAGTATGAAGAATGTAATTTTCCTTCCTTATTCTTTATTAAAAGCCATCCAACCCATACCATCACTCTAAGCAGAAACTATTGACAAACAGATATTATTATTATTAGTGTGTTATATACCTCATTGTTATACTTCTGTCTATGATGTAAAACTAATGCCTCACTTCTGACCAACAGTATTGATTCTCATTATAAATACGCTTGCTACAAAAGCTTGGTTCCTAGGTAAGAAAAAAATAACAAAACAAACTCATACCATACAGCTGGAACAGCCTATATGTCTTATTATTTCAAGCAATCATTCCAGTGCATGAAATCCTTAAATGGATTTTATTATAGTTAATCTATTCAGTTTCAAATAATGGGATGCTATCTGGAAATAAACAATAATTAAATGAGGTTAAAAAACAAACCAAAAAAACTTCCTAATTTCAAACAAAGCTCCTTGCTTGTCAATTGTGAACAGTACCTTTTCATAGTATTTGACTTCGTATTCCAGGATAACTCCATTTGGCCTGTCTGGCTCCAGCCAGGCCAAAGCAACACTGTGTCTTGTTATCTCTTTAGCCTGGATCAAAGCAATTGGGGATGGAGCTGCAAAAAAGAAAAAAGACATATATATAGAGAGAGAGAGAGAGAGAGAGAGAGAGACATAATATGCATATATATAAAAGCAATACTTTAGTTTTAAATGAGAAATGCATGCTTATAGCTTTTACAATGACAGTCACTTACTGACTTGTGAGCACTTTCAGAAATATTATTTTTCTTCTGGGGGTTATACGCATTAAATATGGTTGCTTATTATGTTTAATTCCCTTCTAATAAAGTTTATTTTTAGATTCTGGGCTGTGCTAGATAGGCAGCCTCTGAAATAATGGCACAGTAGTCTAAAAGACATAATGTTCATGATGCTTATGGACCAAACCTCCATAATAGGCTTAAGTACCAAAAAATTCTACTTTATTTTTGACCTGCGTTAGCCATGCTTCATAAAGACTCATAGGCATTAGGTTTTGGTCCATACTGATTCTCCTCCTGCATTTCCTAAAATTAACTGTTGCTATTTCACTGTCTACTTTACAAGAACTATGAAATTCCTGAGGGACCAATCCTGTTTTTTTCTAAAGCTGATAAAATTTTGCTATTGAATTAAGAAAGACCAGAATAAAGCTTAATACAAACGAATTTGGACCCTCCCATGAAAACCAGAAAACTTTTATTGCGAGAGTCTTGTGCCTCCTATCTTGCCCGGCTTAGCGTCTCAGCCTGTGTGCAGTTCCTGGAGAATGAGAAAGCTCAGTGCCCATGGGCCAGGTTCTGCCTTTGATAGCACTAGATGCTTCCCAGCTAGAAGTTAATCAGAGAGAGGCCCATCACGTACCCAACTGGCATAATCTGGCCCTGTCCTATGTGGTGCAATACACACACGTTCAGTTGACAAAGTAGGACTACGCTGTCAAGGGGAAGGGCCGGATGATTTTTGGCAAAACTCTACCTAGCAACAAGCTAAACTCAGAGATCCTTTAAACTGTATCTGTGTGCCATAATAAGGGCTGCACTGAAGAAGATAATGGAAAACATCTCACTGTGCCCTCTACACTTTCAATAGAGCCCCTGCAAACGCTGAAGTTCAGGTTCTGCCCGGCTGGCGGACAATGCGCTCTCCCTTTGACTGCGATAGCAGCAGATTCATGGCTGCGCTGGGGGAACGGGGTTTTCTGAAGATTTATGAACCCGGCTGCCCCTTTCTTGCTGTTGTGTTGCTGTGCGGTCACGTCTCTAGCCAGCTGTTATCAAGCTCTTTTGATGCTGACAATAGCTGGTATAAATGGTGGAGTCTCCAGGGATAAAGGAACATTCATGAAATTTTTAATCTTATCTAACAAAGCTGTCCTGTATAACCAGAGATTAGAGGTCTTCCTAAATTGAATGTATTTCTTCTTTTGTCCCCTGAAGCTGTAGACATGTTGCTCTTTTTTTTTCCCCTTTTCCTTTTTTGTTTTTCTTTTTACTCTTAACTTCATGATGACAATCTATGAAAAAGTTATAGGGAAAAAAAAATACCCTTGAAACATGTATCCTTGAAAAGCACCAAGAAAGACAAATAAATAAAACAGCCAGCAGTAAATGAAAGGAAAACTGAATGTTGAAAGCCGCAAACCTACTTGACCATATCAGACAGTTGTGATGGAAGTGAAAATAACCAGGAGATGCCACCCAGGCACAAAAGGGTGTCGTGTCTCCCTCTTGATGGGAAACCACCAGGGAGCTGCTTCCTCACTTTCTGTGTGACAGTTTGGCATCTCTGTTAGCAATGCCTCCAGAACCTTCCTCTTTTTCCTTGTCTGACTCTCACGTGCAAAGGCAAATACTGGACACCAGAGAAGACTATGAACACAGCCAACAGGGAGGATGCAGATGCGCTCCATCAAGTTAGGTCTGTGGCAGGACTGAGAATTTGCTTAATAACCCCACAGTTCCTCAAGAGCCAACAGGAGCTTTCCTTTTGCAGTAACAAATTGGAAATCAGGTTTGTTACTCTAAAACACATGCAAACACATGTGAAATTACTGATAAACCAATCAGAGAGAAATCTGTTTAGCTACTTGGTGGCTCCTGTCAGGAACGTATGCAATTCTTTTTACAGAGAAACTGTCACTTATTCTAGTCTGACCTTAAAAATTTTAGAGAGAAAATTCACTTTCTTACCCTCATCCCCTTTCTAACTTGCTTGGCTTCCCATTGCATTTCTACAGGCATTTATATTGGAACTTAGTGAGCCTGGTATTAGTAGGTTGGTAAAGCACTATATCGAAATGCATTTTTGCTCTGTTGTAAAATGGCTATTCACAGGAGAAGAAAATACATTAACTACCTCTTCTTATGGAAGATGCTTGGTTCTCTACAGTTTAACAAATACTTTCTTGTAATTCTCAAAAATGGCCAGCTCATCTTAGGTACTACTCCATACTGGAACAGCCAACCTCCTCCTGGGCTCCAGGATAGGAAAGAGGATTCATATATCAGTTCCTTTATTAATTCTTATGATCAGAGTTGCAAGAATGGCCCTATTTTTTTCTTCCTCTCCTTTACACCTGATGAATATTAACCATTATGCATCCCAACTAAATTTTAATCTATTCTCTTGTGTTGTGCTATGCAGATGAGCAACTTGTTCTCGTTTTATTTTTTTTTCTTTTCATTTTGGCTGTTATCTTGCTTCTCCACATGCTATACAGAAATCCTGAGAGTGCTGACATCCACGTCACGAGGTGCCAGAATGGCAAAAGGCTGGCAAGGAGCTCTTTGCTGCCTCTGAAGCACGGAGCTGGAAGCGTCTGTGCAGTAAGATGGACATCTACGGCTCCATGGACCTTGAGGGACTAGGCTCAGGCTAGCCCACTGCATGGTCAAAACCCTCCCTCTCTTATTTCTGCAAACCAATTCTCTCTTATTTCTGCAAACAGCCCTGTAAATCAGGTTGGTTGGCTGGTTTTCTAGGATCCACCATGACAGAGGCATCCCATCAGCTGCCAGAAGCAGATCTAGCTAAGAGACAGGATAACCAGGCATCATACTATGTGCTGCCCCAGGCCTCTGGGTGACCTTGTGCAAAATATTTAGATTGTTTGCTCCTCTTCCCTCTGACTTCAAAATGCCTCTGAGGGATGTTGTGAAGATAAATGTGTAACAGATTGTAAAATGATGCTTTGATCAGGGGCAGAAGAGAAGGTGGTAACATCTCTTACACTTGAATATGAATAGTTGTTCATTCTATACACACACACTTCTAGAGAAATCACACGGAGGATAACTTGATCAAAAAGAATAACTTGCAAATTTGAGATGTTTGCAACAGTATTACAGAACAGTTTTGGAGGTGAGAAGAAGATCACTTTTTCTTTCACCCTCTTCACGTTCCTTTTCTCTACTCTCAGGTATTTAGAAAGAAATTCCAAGTAAAACTTGTTTCTAAATCATCATTGCTTAGAACAGCAAGCTTTTCTCCCACAAGTGCATACACAGTATGTATCAAACCCCAGTTCCACCAGAACAGTGCATTTTACAGTGAAGAACGACAAGATATTTTGGTGTTTAAAAAGGGGTCCCTTTAACAAAAAGCACTAAGTGTAACTTTCCTTAGTTCAAAGCTCAGCAGTTCCTCTCCCTTAAAAACTCCACTCCCTACTGATGTGAATGTTGCAATTTTCTTTTATCTACTTCCTCAATAACCTGCCATTAAACACCTACTAGTAGTTTTATTACTGCAGTTCTGAGCTTGTGGCCTACAGAGAGAGAAAGAGCACAGATGTACTACAAAAACTTCACCCAAATGCCATAAAGCTATATCCCAAGGCTAATAAGTGCTGAATTATAACAGTTTTGAGGCACTTTAAAGGATGGCAGAGGCAGAGTGTCAGTTTTTCATTACTGGTTCATTACTAGGGGGGAAGGAGGAAAAAACAGGAAATAAATAGATGCAATAAAAGTCTCTGGTATGTAGGCATCCATGAGTGAAAGCAGCCCTTTATAAAACTCAAACATGAGTACTTGAATATCAAAGATACACAATGCCCAGTGTTTTAGTGAAGATGCCTTCTTAACCACAGCAGGGTTTACTTTCCACTCCCCATGATTTGAATTTAAATGGATCATGTTTACTCAAGGGGTCTTTC